>NW_027523044.1:0-63176 GCF_052094955.1 Ictidomys tridecemlineatus | reverse complement strand
CGGCAACCAAGTCTTCAACCTTTGCTCTCTGTAACAGTCCTTCTGTACTACAATCTCAAACCTCTGTTCTCTGTAAGGGACCTTCTGCACCCCATCTCCAACCTCTGCTTTCTGTATCAGTCTTTCTGCAACCCAGTCTTCAAACTCTGCTTTCTGTATCCGTCGTTGTGCACGCCAGGCTTCAACCTCTGCTCTCTGTAACAGTCCTTCTGCACCCCAGTCTCCATCCTCTGCTCTCTGCAACAGTCCGTCTGCACCGCAGTCTCCAACTTCTGCTCCAGGTAACAGTTCTACTGCACCCCAGTCTCCAACCAATATTCTCTGTGACAGTCCTTCTGCACATCAGTCTCCAACCTCTGTTCTCTGTAAGAGGCCTTCGGCACCCAGTCTGCAACCTCTCTCTCTGTAACAGGCCTTCTGCACCCAAGTCTCTAAACTCTGCTCTCTTTAACAGTCCTTCTGCACCCCAGTCTCCAACCTCTTCTCTCAGTATCAGTCCTGCACCCCAGTCCTCCAAACACTGAACTCTGTAACAGTTTTTCTGCACATCAGTCTTAAACAACTGCTAACTGCAAGAGTCCTTCTGTAGCCCAGTCTCCTAACTCTGCTCTCTAGAACAGTCCTTCTATACCTCAGTCTCCATAATGTACTCTCTGCAACGATTTTTCTGCACCCCAGGCTCCAACGTCTTCTCTCTGCAAAATCCCTTCTGCACTCTAGTCTCCAAACTTTCCCCTCTGTAAGATCCTTCTGCACCCCAATTTCCAAACGCTGTTCTCTATAACATTCCTTCTGCAACCCAGTCTCCAACCTGTACTCTACAACAGTTCTTCTATTACCGCAGACTTCAACCTCTGTTCTCCGAAAGCGTCCTTCTGCACCCCAGTCTCCAACCTCTGCTTTCTGTATCAGTCTTTCTTCACCACAGTCTCCAAACTCTGCTCTCTGTAACAGTCCTTCTGCACCTCACTCTACAACCTCTGCTCTCTGCAGCAGTCCTTCTGCATCCCAGTCTTCAATCTCTTCTCTCTGCAACAGTCCTTCCTCACCCCAGTCTCAAAAATATGCTTTCTGTAACAGTCTTTTTTCACGGCAGTCTCCAACCTCTGCTCTCTGTAACAGTACTTCTGTACTGCAGTCTCAAACCTCTGCTCTCTGTAATGGTCCTTCGCCACCCCAGTCTCCAAACTCTTCTTTTCGTATCAGTAGTTCTGCACCCCAGTCTTTAAACTCTGCTCTCTGTAAACAGTTCTTCTGCACCTCAGACTCCAACCTCTGCTCTCTGCAACAGTACTTCTGCACCCCAATCTCAAATCTCTGCTTTCTGCAATGGTCCTTCTGAACCCCAGTCTCCAACCTCTGTTTTCTACAACACTTATTCTGCACCCCAGTCTCCAACCTCTGCTCTCTGTCACAGTCCTTCTGTACCGCAGTCTCCAACCTCTGTTCTCTGTAAGGGTCCTTCTGAAGCCCAGTCTCCAACCTCTGCTTTCTGTATCAGTTTTTCTTCCCCACATTCTCCAAACTCTGCTCTCTGTAACAGTCCTTTTGTACCTCATTCTGCAACCTCTGCTCTCTGCAATAGTCCTTCTTCACCCCAGTCTGCAATCTCTGCTCTGTGTAACAGTCCTTCTGCACCTCAGTCACTAACCTCTACTTTCTTCAGCAGTTCTTCTCCACCCCAGTTTCCAACCTCTGCTCTCGGCAACAGTCTTTGTGGACGCCATTATCAAACTTCTACTCTCTGCAACAGTTTTTGTACACCCCAGTCTTTCACATCTGCTCTCTGTAACAGTCTTTCTGCACCTCAGTCTGAAAACTCTGCTCTCTGCAACGATCCTTCTGCACCTAGTCTCCAAATTCTGCTCTCTGCAACAGTCCTTCTGCACCCTAGTCTCCAACCTCTGTTATAAGCCAAAGTCTTTGTACACCCCAGGCTCCAAACTCTTCTCTCTGTAACAGTCCTTCTGTAGTGCAGTCTCCAACCTCTGCTGTCTGTAATGGTCCTTCTGCACCCGAGACTCCAAACTCTAGTTTCCATATCAGTTATTCTACACACAAGTCTCCAACCTCTGCTCTCTGTAACAGTCTTTCTTCACCTAAGTCTCCAACCTCTGCTCTCTGCAACAGTCCTTCTGCACCCCAGTCTCAAATCTCTTCTCTCTGCAAAAGTCCTTTTACACCCCAGTCTCCAACTCTGGTCTCTGCCACGATCCTTCTGCACCCCAGTCTCCAACCTCTGCTCTCTGCTACAGTCTTTCTTCACCCCAGTCTCAAAACAGTGCTCTCTGTAACTGTTCTGATGCACCCCATTCTCCAACCTCTGCTCTCTGTAGCGATCCTTCTGAAACTCAGTCTCCAACCTCGGCTCTCTGCAAGGATTTTTCTGCACCTCAGTTTCAAACCTCTGTTCTCTGCAATGATCCTTCTACACACCAGTCTCCAAGCTCTGCTCTCTGTAACAGTCCTTGTGAACATCAGTGTCAAAACTCTGCTCTCTGTAACAATTTTTTTGCATCTCAGTCTTCAAACTGTGCTCTCTGTAATAGTTTTTCTGCACCTCAGTCTCCAACCTCTGCTCTCTGTAACAGACCTTCTGCACCCCAGTCTCCAACCTCTGCTCTCTTTAACAGTTTTTTGGACACCAATCTACAAACTCTGCTCTCTGTAACACTCCTTCTGCACACCAGTCTCCATCCTCTGCTCTGTAAGAATCCTTCTGCACCCCAGTCTCCAACCGCTCCTCTCTTTAACAGTCCTTCTGCACCTCAGCCTCCAATATCTACTCTTTGAAATGATCCTTCAGCACCACAGTCTCCAACTGCTGCTCTCTATAACAGGCCTTCTGAACCCCATTCTCCAACATATGCTCTCTGGATCAGTTCTTTTGCACACCACTATTCTACCTCTGCTCTCTATAACAATCCTTCTGCACCGGAGTCTAAAACCTCTGCTCTCTGAAAAGGTTCGTCTGCACCCCAGTCTCCAAACTCTGTTCTCTGCATCAGTCCTTCTGCACCCCAGTATCCAACCTCTGCTCTCTGTAACAGTCCTTCTGTAACGCAGTCTCAAAACTCTGCACTCTGTAAGGGTCATTCTGCACCCCAGTCTCCAACGTCAGCTTTCTGTATCAGTTTTTCTGCACCCCTGTGCTCTCCGCAACAGTCCTTCTACACCCCAGTGTCCAGTCTCTGCTCTCTGCAACAGTCCCTCTGCAACTCAGTCTCCAACCTCTGCTCTCTGTAAAATCCTTCTGCACCTCAGTCTTCAACCTCTGCTCTCTGCAATGGTCCTTCTGCACCTCAGTCTCCAAAAACTACTCTCTGTAAATGTACTTCTGAACCCCTTCTCTTAACTCTGCTCTCTGTAATAGGCCTTCTGCACCCCATTCTCCATCCTCTGTTCTCTATAACAATCCTTCTGCACCCCAGTATCAAAATTTTGCTCTCTACAACGATCCTTCTGTACCACAGTCCCAAAACTCTGCTCTATGCAACAGTCCTTCTGCACCCCAATCTCCAACATGTGCTCTATGCAAAAGTCATTCTGTACCTCAGTATGAAAACTCTGTTCTCTACAATGATCCTTCTGCACCCAAGTCTCCAACCTCTGCTCTTTGTAACAGTCCTGATGCACATCGGTCTACAACTCTGCTCTCTATAAGATCTTTGTGCAACCTGGTCTAAAAACTCTGCTCTCTGTAGGAGTTCTACTGCACCCCAGTCTCCAACCTCTGCTCTCTGCAACGATCCTTCTGCACCTCATTCTCGAAACTCTACTCTCTGAAACAGTCCTTCTGTAACGCAGTCTCAAAACTCTGCACTCTGTAAGGGTCATTCTGCACCCCAGTCTCCAACGTCAGCTTTCTGTATCAGTTTTTCTGCACCCCTGTGCTCTCCGCAACAGTCCTTCTACACCCCAGTGTCCAGTCTCTGCTCTCAGCAACAGTCCCTCTGCAACTCAGTCTCCAACCTCTGCTCTCTGTAAAAATCCTTCTGCACCTCAGTCTTCAACCTCTGCTCTCTGCAATGGTCCTTCTACACCTCAGTCTCCAAAAACTACTCTCTGTAAATGTACTTCTGAACCCCTTCTCTTAACTCTGCTCTCTGTAATAGGCCTTCTGCACCCCAGTCTCCATCCTCTGTTCTCTATAACAATCCTTCTGCACCCCAGTATCAAAATTTTGCTCTCTACAACGATCCTTCTGTACCACAGTCCCAAAACTCTGCTCTATGCAACAGTCCTTCTGCACCCCAATCTCCAACATGTGCTCTATGCAAAAGTCATTCTGTACCTCAGTGTGAAAACTCTGTTCTCTACAATGATCCTTCTGCACCCAAGTCTCCAACCTCTGCTCTTTGTAACAGTCCTGATGCACATCGGTCTACAACTCTGCTCTCTATAAGATCTTTGTGCAACCTGGTCTAAAAACTCTGCTCTCTGTAGGAGTTCTACTGCACCCCAGTCTCCAACCTCTGCTCTCTGCAACGATCCTTCTGCACCTCATTCTCGAAACTCTACTCTCTGAAACAGTCCTTCTGCACCCAAGACTCCAACCTCTGCTCTCTGCAATGATCCCTCTTCACCCCAGTCTAAAAACTCGGCTCTCTACACCAATCCTTTTGTACCACAGATTCCAACCTCTGGTCTTTGCAGAAGTCCTTCTGCACCCCAGTCTCCAACATCTGCTCTCTGTAACAGTTTTTCTGTAACTCAGTCTCCAAACTCTGCTCTCTGCAAAAGTCCTTCTGCACCCCAGTCTCCAACCTCCGCTCTCTGCAACAGTCCTTCTGAACCATAGTCTACAACATCTGCTCTCTGCAAGAGTCCTTCTCCAGCCCAGTCTCCATCCTATGCTCTCTGTAACAGTCCTTCTGTATTGCAGTCTCCAAACTCTGCTCTCTGTAATGGTCCTTCTGGACCCCAGTCTCCAAACTCTGCTTTCAGTACCAGTCCTTCTGCACCCAGGTCTCTAAACTCTGCTTTCTGTAACAGTCCTTCTGCAACTCAGACTACAATTTCTGCTCTCTGCAACAGTCCTTCTGCACCTCAGTGTCCAAACTCTGCTCTCTGTAAGATCCTTCTGAAACCAAGTCTCCAACGTCTTCTTACTGCAATAAGCCTCCTGCACCCCAGCCTCTAACCTCTTTTCTCTACAACTGTTATTCTGCACCCCAGTCTCCAACCTCTGCGCTCTGTAACATTCCTTCTCTACCGCAGTCTCCAACCTCTGTTCTCTGTAAGGGTCCTTCTGCACCCAGTCTACAACCACTGCTTTCTGTATCAGTCCTTTTGCACCACATTCTCCAAACTCTGCTCTCTGTAACAGTCCTTCTGCACAAAAGTCTGCAACCTCTGCTCTCTGCAATAGTCCTTCTACACCCCAGTCTCTATTCTCTGCTCTCTGCAACAGTCCTTCTGCACCCCAGTCTCCAACATCTGCTCTCCTCAACAGTCCTTCTGCACCCCAGTCTCTAACCTCTGCTCTCTGCAACAGTCTTTCTGCACCACAATCACCAACCTCTGCTTTCTGTATCAGTCCTTCTGCACCCCAGTCTCCAACCTCTGCTCTCATTAACAGTCCTTCTGCACTTCTTTCTGAAAACTCTTCTCTCTGGAACGATCCTTCTGCATCTTAGTCTCAAACCTCTTCTCTCTGTAAGAGTCCTTATGTACCTCAGTCTCAAAACTTTTGTCTCTGTAAGATTCTTTTGCAACCCACTCTTTAAACTCTGCTCTCTGTAACTATCATTCTGCACCCCAGTCTTCAATCACTTCTCTCTGTAACAGGCCTTCTGCACCCCAATCTCTAACCTATGCTGTCTATAACAGGCCTTTTGACCCCAGTCTCCAAACTCTTCTCTCTTCAACTATCCTTCTGAACCCCAGTCTCCAACCTCTGCTCTCTGCACCAGTCCTCCTGCACCCCAGTCTCAAACCTATGCTTTCTGTAAGATCCTTCTGCACACCTGTCTCCAACCTCTGCTCTCTGTAAAAGTACTTCTGTAAACCAGTCTCCAAACTCTGCTATCTGTAAGGGTCCTTCTGCACCTCAGTCTCCAATTTGTGCTCTCTGCAACACTACTTCTGCAACCAAGTCTCCAAACTTTGCTCTCTGCAATAGATTTTTTGCACATGAGTCTTCAAACTGTGTTCTCTGTAAAAGTCCTACTGCACCCCAGTCTTCAAACTTTGCTTTCTGTAAAAGGCTTTCTGCACCACAGTCTCCAACCTCTGCTCTCTATAACGACTCTTCTGCACCCCAGTCTCCAAAATCTACTCTTTGCAACAATCCTTCTGCACCCCAGTCTCCAAAGTCTGCTCTCTGTAATAGTTTTCTGCACCCCAGTCTTCAACCTCTGGTCTCTGCAACAGTCTTTCTTCCCCAAGTGTCCAACATCTGCTCTCTGCAACAGTCCTTCTACACTCCAGTCTACAACTTCTGCTCTCTGCAACAGTCCTTCTACCCCCAGTCTCGATACTCTGCTCGCCCCAACGATCCTTCTGAACCCCAGTCACCAACCTCTGTTCTCTTCAACAGTTCTTCTGCACCCCAGTCTCCAACCTCTTCTCTCTTTAAATGTCCTTCTGTACCGCAGTCTCCAACCTCTGTTCTCTGTAAGGGTCCTTATGCAACCCAGTATCCAACCTCTGCTTTCTGTATCAGTCGTTTTCCACCACAGTCCTCAAAAATCTGCCCGCTGTAACAGTCCCTCTGCAACTCAGTCTGCAAACTCTGCTCTCTGCAACAGTCCTTCTGCACCTCAGTCTCCAACCTCTGCTCTCTGTAAGGGTCCTTCGGCAACCCGATTCTCCAACCTCTGCTTTCTGTATCAGTCCTTCTTCACCCCAGTCTCCAACCTCTGCTTTCTGTAACAATCCTTCTGCACCTCAGTCTCCAATGTCTGCTCTCTTTAAGGGTCCTTCTGCACCTAAGTCTCCAACCTCTTGCTTCTGCACCCAAGTTTCCAAATTTTGCTCTCTGTAATATCTTTGGGCAACCCAGTATTCAAACTCTGCTCTCTGTACCAATCTTCTGCACCCCAGTCTCCAAACTCTGCTGTCTGTAACAGGTCTTCTGCAACCCAGTCTCCGATCTCTGCTTTCTGTATCAGTCATTCTGCACCCCAGTCTCTAAGCTCTGGTCTATGGAACGATCCTTCTGCACCCCAGTCTTGTACCTCTGTTCTTTACAACAATTCTTCTGCACCCCAGGGTCCAAACACAGCTCTCTGTAACAGACTATATGTTCCGCAGTATCCAACCTCTGTTTTCTTTTAGGGTCCTTCTGCACCCGAGTTTCCAACCTCTGCTTTCTGTATCAGTCCTTTCGCACCACAGTCTCCAAACTCTGATCTGTAACAGTCCTTCTCCACCACAGTCTGCAACCTCTGCACTCTGCAATTTTCCTACTGCACCCCAGTCTCAAACTTCTGCTCTCTGCAACAGTCCTTCTACACCCCAGTCTCCAACCTATGCTCTCTGTAACAGTACTTTTGTACTGCAGTTTCCAAACTCTTTTCTCTATAATGGTCCTTCTGCACCCCACTCTCAAACCTCTGCTTTCTCTATCAGTCCTTCTGCACTCAGTCTCCAACCTGTGCTCTGTAACAGTCCTTCTGCACCTCAGTCTCTAACGTCTGCTCGCTGCAACAGTTTTTGGAACACCAAACTTCAAACTCTGCTCTCTGCAACAGTCCTACACCCAAGTCTCCAACATCTGCACTCTGCAACAGTCCTTCTGCACCTCAGTCTTCAACCTCTTCTCTTTGCAAAGGTCTTTGTGCACCTCAGTCTTCAACAACTGCTCTCTGTAACAGTCCTTCTGCACCCCAGTCTCCAACTTCTGCTCTCTGCAACAATCGTTCTGCACCCCAGTCTCCAAACGTTCCTCTCTTTAAGATTCTTCTGCACCCTAGTTTCCAAACTCTGCTCTCTGTAACATTCCTTCTGCACCGCAGTCTCCAACGTCTGCCCTCTGCAATGGTCCCTATGCACCCCAGTCTCCAAACTTGTTCTCTACAACAGTTCTTCTGTACCGTAGTCTCTAACATCTGCTCTCTGTAATGGTCCTTCTGCATCCCACTCTCCAAACTCTGCTTTCTGTATCAGTTCTTCTGCACCACAGTGTCCAAACTCTGCTCTCTGCAACAGTCCTTCTGCACCTCAGTGTCTATCCTCTGCTCTCTGTAACAGTGCTTCTGCACCCCAGTCTCTAAACTCTGCTTTCTGTAACAGTCCTTCTGCACAAGAGTCTCTAATCTCTGCTCTCTGCAACGATCCTTCTTCACCCCAGTGTCCAAACTCTGCTCTCTGTAACAGTCCTTCTCCACCACAGTCTTTAATCTCTGCTCTCTTCAACAGTCCTTCTGCACCCCAGTCTCCAACCTCTGCTCTCTGCAACACTCCTTCTACACCCCAGTCTCAAACCTCTGCTCCCTGTAAGATCCTTCTGCACACCTGTATCCAAACACTGATCTCTGTAACAGTCTTTCTTCAACCCCGTCTCCAAACTCTGCTTTTTGTTTCAGTCCTTCTGCACCACAGGATTCAACCTCCGCTCTCTGCAACAGTCCTTCTGCACGCCAGTTTAAAACTCTGCACTCTGCAACATTCCTTCTGTACCCCAGTCTCCAACCTCTGCTCTCTGTATCAGTCCTTCTGCACCCAATTCTCCAAACTGTACTCTCTCTAACAGTACTTCTGCACCTCAGTCTCCAACCTCTTCTCTCAGCAACAGTCTTATGCACCCCAGTCTCCAAGTTCTTTTCTCTGCAACAGTCCTTCTGCACCACAGTGTGCAACATCTGCTCTCTGTAACAGTCCTTCTGTACTGCAGTCTCCAACCTCTGCTCTCTGTAACAGGCTTTCTGCACCCCAGTCTCCAACCTATGCTCTCTTTAAGATAATTCTGCACACCTGTCTCCACCTCTGCTCTCTGTAACAGTCCTTCTGTAACGCAGTCTTCAACCTCTGCTTTATGCAACAGTCCTTCTGCACCCCAGTCTCCAACATCTGCTCACCCCAATGATCCTCCTGCACCCCAGTCTCGAACCCATGCTCTCTGTAACAGTCCTTCTGTACTGCACTCTCCAAACTCTTTTCTCCGTAAGTGTCCTTATGTACTCCAGTATTCAACCTCTGCTTTCTGTATCAGTTGTTTTGAACCACCGTCTCCAAACTATGCCCTCTGTATCAGTCCCTCTGCAACTCAGTCTGCAACCTCTGCTTTCTGAAACAGTCCTCTTGAAACCCAGTCTCTATCCTCTGCTCTCTGCACCAGTCTTTTTGCATACCAGTCTCCAACTTCTGCTCTTTGCAACAGATCTTCTCCACCCCAGTCTCCAACCTCTGCTCATTTTAACAGTCCTGCTGCACCTCGGTCTTCAAATTCTGCTCTCTGTGAGATCCTTCTGCAACATTGTCTAAAAATTCTGCTCTCTGTAACAGTCTTTCTTCACCTCAGTCTCCAACCTCTGTTCTTTGCAACACTCCTTCTGCACCCCAGTTGCCAACCTTTGCTCTCTGTTACAGTCCCTTCTGTACCGCATTCTCCAAACTCTGCTCTTTGTAACACTCCTTTCTGCACACCAAAATCCAACCTCGGCTTTCTGTATCAGTCCTTCTGCTCCCCAGTCTACATACTCTGCTCTCTGTAACAGTCCTTCTGCACCTCATATCCAACTATGCTCTCTACAACAGTCCTTATGCACCCCAGTCTCCAAGCGCTGCTGTCTGCAACATTCCTTCTGCACCCCAGTCTGCGACGGGTGCTCTGTGTAACAGTCCTTCTGCAGCCAAGTCTCCACCTATGCTCTCTGCAACGATCTTTCTGTACTTTAGTCTTAAACCTCTGCTCTCTGCAACAATCCTTCTGTACACCTGTCTCAGACCGCTTTATCTGTAACAGTCATTCTGCACCTCAGTCTTCAACCTCTGCTCTCTGCAAGAGTCCTTCTGCACCGCAGTCTCCAACATTTGCTCTCTAAACAATCTTTCTGCAACCCAGTCTCAAACATCTGCTCTCTGCAACAGTCCTTCTGCACCCCAGGGTCCAAACGCTGCTCTCTGCAACGATCTTTCTGCACCTCAGTCTCCAACCTCTGCTCTCTGAAAGATCCTTCTGCACCCCAGTTTCCAAAATATGCTCTCTGTAATATTTCTTCTCCACACCAGTCTCCAACCTCTGCTTTTCTGCAACGGTCCTGCTGCACCCCAGTCTCAAACTCTGTAATTCGCAACAATCCTTCTTCTCCCCAGTCTCCAAACTCTGCTCTTTATAATAGTCCTTCTGCACCCCAGTTTCCAACCTCTGCTCTCGGCAACACTCTGTCTGCACCTCAGTCTCCATACTTCGCTCGCTGTAAGATGCTTCTGCACCCCAGTCTCCCAACTCTGCTCTCTGTATCAGTCCTTCTTGACCCCAGTCTTCAATCTCTGCTCTCTGCATCAGTCCTTCTGCACCTCAGTCTCCAACCTCTGCTCTCTGTATGATGATTTTGCACCCCAGTCTACAACATCTGCTCTCTGTAATAGTCCTTCTACACCCTAGTCTCCATAATCTGCTCTGCATCAGTCCTCCTGCACCCAGTCTCCAATCTCTGCTCTCTGTAACAGTCCTAATGCACCTCAGTCTCCAAACTCTGCTCTCTGTAAAAGGCCTTCTGCACCCCAGTCTCCAACCTTTGCTCTCTGTAACGATCCCTCTGCAGCTCAGTCTCTAACCTCTGCTTGCTGCAACAGTCCTTGTGCACCCCAATCTTCAACATAAGCTCTCTGCAACAATTCTTCTGTACCTCAGTCTGAAAACTTGCTCTCTGCAATAATCCTTCTGCACCCGAGTCTCCAACCTCTGCTCTCTGAAACAGTCATTCTGTACCTCAGTCTCCAACTTCTGCTCTGTATCAGTCCTGCACCCCTGTCTCCCACATCTGCTCTCTGTAACTGTTCTTCTTCACCTCAGTCTTCTTCGTCTCTTCTGTTTAACAGTCCTTCTGCATCTCAGTCTGGAAACTCTGTTGACTGCAACGAACATTCTGCACCCCAGTTTCCAAAATCTTCTCTCTGTAATATTCCTTCTCCACGCCAGTCTCCAACCTCTGGTTTCTGCAATGGTCCTGCTCCACCCCAGTCTCCAACCACTGTACTCCGCAACAGTCCTTCTGCTCGCCAGTCTCCAAACTCTGCTCTCTGTAACAGTCCTTCTGTAGCACAGTCTCCAAACTCTGCTCTCTGTAAAGGTCCTTTTGCACGCCAGTCTTCAACCTCTGATTTCAATATCCATCTTTTGGCATCTCAGTCTCTAACCTCTGCTCTCTGCAACAGTCTTTCTGTACACCATTCTCCAACTTCTGCTCTCTGCAACAGTCTTTCTGAACAACATTCTCCAACATCTTCTCTCTGAAAAAGTCCTTGTGTACTCTAGTCTCCAACCTCACTTCTCTGAAACAGTCCTTCTCTACTACAGTCTCTAACATCTGCCCTCTGCAACAGTTTCTATGAACCTCAGTCTCAAAACTCTTCTCTCTGTAAGATCCTTTTAAACCCAGTCTCAAAACTCTGCTCTCTGTAAAAGTTCTTCTGCACCCCAGTCTCAGAACTCTGCTCTCTGTAACAGGCCTTCTGCACCCCAGTCTCCAACCTCTGCTCTCTGTAGCAGTTGTACTGCACCCCAGTCTCCAACTTCTGCTCTCTGTAACAATCTTTCTGCACCCCAGTCTCCAAAATCTGCTCTCTGCAACAGTTATTCTTCACCTCAGTCTGAAAATTTTACTCTCTGCAACAATACTTCTGCACCCCAGACTCCAACCTTTGCTCTCTGTAACAGTCCTTCTGCACCTCAGTCTCCAAACTCTCGTCTATGAAAGATCCTTCTGCAACACAGTCTCCAAAATTTGCTCCCTGTAACAGTTCTTCTGCAACTCAGTCTCCAACCTCTGCTCTCTGTAAAAATACTTCTATAACCTCAGTCTGAAACCTTTTCTCTCTGCACGATCCCTCTGCACCCCAGTCTCCAACCACTGCTCTCTTTAACAGTCCTCATTCACCTCAGTCTACAAACTCTGCTCTCTGTAAGATACTTCTGACACCCAGTATCCTAACTCTGCTCTCTATAACAATCTTTCTGCACCCCAGTCTTCAAACTCTGCTGTCATTAACACACCTTCTTTACCTTAGTCTCCAAACTCTGCTCTCTGTAACAGGCCTTCAGCACCCCAGTCTCCAACGTCTCCTCTCCTCAACAGTCCTTCTGCACGCCTGTATCCAAACTCTGCTGTCTGTAAGATCCTTCTGCATCCTAGTTTTCAAACTCTGCTCTCTGTAACATTCCATTTCCACCACAGTCTCCAACCTCTGGATTCTGCACCGGTCCTACTGTACCCTAGTCTCCAAACTCTGCTCTCTTTAACAGTCTTTCTGCACCCCATTCTCTAATCTCTGCTCTCTGCAACAGTTTTTTTGAACCTCAGTCTCCAACCTCTGCTCTCTGTAACGGTCCTTCTGCACCCCTGTCTACAACTTCTGCTTTCTGTATCAGTAATTCTGTACCCCTGTTTCAAAATTTTGCTCTCTGTAACATTTTTTTCTGCACCTCAGTCTCCAACCTCTGCTCTCTGCAACAGTTCTTCTGCACCCCAGTCTCCAAACTCTGCACTCTGCAACATTTCTTCTGCAGCCCAGTCTCCAACATCTGCACTCTGAAACATTTCTTCTCCACCCCAGTCTCCAACCTCTTCTCTCTGTAACAGTCCTCCTGTATTGCAGTCTCCAAACTCTGCTCTCTGTAACGGTCCTTCAGCACCCCAGTATCAAAATTCTGCTATGTTGCAACAGTCCTTCTGGACCTCAGTCTCCAAATTCTGCTCTATGCAACAGTCCTTCTGCACCCAAGTCTCCAACACCTGCTCCCTGCAACAGTCCTTCACCCCAGTCTCCAACGTCTACTCTGTGTAACAGTCCTTCTGCACCCCAGTCTCCAAACTCTGCTCTCTGCAATGATCCTTCTACATGCCAGTCTCCAACATCTGCTCTCTGCAACAGTCTTTCTGCAACCAAGTCCCCAATATCTGCTCTCTGAAAAAGTCCTTCTTCACCAAATTCTCCAAACTCTGCTCTGTGTAACAGTCCTTCTGAACCCCAGTGTCCAACCTCTGCTCTCTGCAATGATCGTTCTGCATCCCAGTCTCAAGAATCTGCTCTCTGCAACAGTCCTTCTGCACGTCAGTCTTTAACATGTACTCTCTGTAAGATCGTTCTGCAACCAAGTCTCCAAAATCTGCTCTCTGTAACAGCCCTTCTGCACCCCATTCTCCGAAGTCTGTTCGCTATAACAATCATTCTGCACCCTAGTACCAAACCTGTGCTCTCTACAATGATCCTTCTGCACCCCAGTCTACAACCTCAGCTCTCTGTAACAGTCCTTCTGAACCCCAGTCTCCAAACTCTGCTCTCTATAAGATCCTTCTGCACCCAATTTTCCAAACTCTGCTCTCTATAGTATTCCTTCTCCACCCAGTCTCCAACCTCTGCTCTCTGCAACAGACCATCTGCACACCAGTGTCCAACCTCTGCTCTCTGCAATGATTTTTCTGCATCCCAGTCTCCAACATCTGCTCTCTGCAAGAGTCTTTCTGCACACAAGTCCCCAACATCTGCTCTTTGAAAAAGTCCTTCTTTACCCCAGTCTCCAACCTCTGCTCTGTGTAACAGTCATTCTGCACCCCAGTGTCCAACCTCTGCTCTCTGCAATGATCTTTCTACATCCCAGTCTCCAGAATATGCTCTCTGCAACAGTCCTTCTACACCCAAGTTTCCAACATCTGCTTTCAGCAACAGTCCTTCTGCGCCTCAGTCTGGAAACTCTGCTGTCTGCAACGATCCTTCTGCACCCCAGTCTCCAAAGGCTGCTCTCTGTAACAGTCTTGCTGCACCTCGGTCTACAATCTCTGCTTTCTGTAAGATCCTTCTGCATCACAGTTTTCAAACTCTGCTCTCTGTAACATTCGTTTTCCACCACAGTCTCCAACCTCTGGGTTCTGCACCGGTCCTGCTACACCCCAGTCTCCAAACTCTGTTCTCTGCAACAGTTCTTCTGCTCCCCATTCTCCAACCTCTGCTCTCTGTAACAGTCCTTCTGTACCGCAGTCTTCAACCTCTGCTCTCTGTAACGGTCCTTCTGCACCACAATCTCAAACCTTTGCTTTCTGTATCCGTCTTTCTGCACCACTGTTTCCATACTGCTCTCTTTAATAGTTCTTCTGCACCTTTCTCCGAACTCTGCTCTCTGCAACCTTACTGCTGCACCCCATTCTCAAACATCTGCTCTCTTCTACAATTCTTCTGAACCACAGTCTACAACATCTGCTCTCTGCAACAGTCCTTCTGTACCCTAGTCTCCAAACTCTGCTCTCTGTAACGGTCCTTCTGCACCCCAGTCTCCAAACTCTGCTCTCTGTAACGGTCCTTCTGCACCTCAGTCTCCAAATTCTGCTCTCTGCAACAGTCGTTCTGCACCCAAGTCTCCAACCTCTGCTCTCTGCAACAGTCCTTCCACAACCCAGCCTTCAACCTCTGCTCTGTGTAACAGTCCTTCTGCACCCCAGTCTCCAACCTCTGCTCTCTGCAACAGTCCTTCTGCACGTCAGTCTTTAACATGTGTTCTCTGTAAGATCCTTCTGCACCCCAGTCTCCCAACTCTCCGATCTGTAATAGCCCTTCCTCACCCCATTCTCCAAAGTCTGGTCTCTATAACAATCCTTCTGCACCCCAGTACCAAACCTCTGCTCTCTACAACGATCCTTCTGCACCCCAGTATACAACCTCAGCTCTCTGTAGCAGTCCTTCTGAACCCCAGTCTCCAACATGTGCTTTCTGCAACAGTCCTTCAGCACCTCAGTCTTAAAATTCTCTTCTCTGCAAGGATTCCTCTGCACCTCAGTCTCCAACCTCTACTCTCTGTAATAGTCCTTCTGCACCTCGGTCTCCAACATCTGCTCTCTGTAAGATTTTTCTGAAAACAAGTTTCCAACTGTGCCATATGAAAAAGTCATTCTGGAGCCCTTCTCCAAACTCTGCTCTTCGTAAAAGGCCTTCTGCACCCCAGTCTTCGACTTCTGCTCTCTGTAACAGTCCTGCTGCACCTCGGTCTACAATCTCTGCTCTCTGTAAGATCCTTCTGACACCTAGTCTAACAACTCTTCACTCTCTAACATTTCTTCTGCACCCCAGTATAGAACCTCTGCTCTCTGTAACAGGCCTTTTGCAACACAATCTCCAAACTCTATTATTTGTAACAGTATTTTTGCACCTCAGTCTCCAACGTCTGCTCTCTGCAATGATCCTTTTGCACCCCAGTCTCCAACATCTGCTCTCTGCAACAGACCTTCTGCACCTCAGTCTCCTATGTCTCCACTCTTTAACACTCTTTCTGAACCCCAGTCTATAACCTCTGTTCTCTGTAAGGTCTTTCTGCACCTCAGGATCCAAACTCTGCTTTCTGTAACATTCCTTCTCCAACCCAGTCTCCAACCTCTTCTTTCTTCAATGGTCCTGCTGCAACCCAGTCTCCAACCTCTGTTCTCTGCAACAGTCCTTCTACTCCCCAGTCTCCAAACTCTGCTCTCTGTAACAGTCCTTCTGCAAGACAGTCTCAAACCTCTTCTATCTGTATCAGTCCATCTGCACCACGGTTTCCAACCTCTGCTCTCTGTAACAGTCCTTCTTCACCTCTGTCTCCAACCTCTGAACTCAGCAACCCTACTTTTGCACCGCATTCTCTAACCTCTGCTCTCTGTAAAAATCCTTCTGCACACCATTCCCTAACCTCTGTTCTCTGTAACAGTCCTCCTGAACAACAGTCTCCAAACTCTGTTCACTGTTATGGTCCTTCTGCACCCCAGTCTCCAACCTCTGCTTTCTGTCTCAGTAATTCTGCACCCCAGTCTCCAAACTTTGCTCTCTGTAACATTCTGTCTGTACCTCAGTCTCAAAACTCACTCTCTGCGACAGTTCTTCTGCACCCCAGGTTTTAAACTCTGCTCTCTGCAACAGTTCTTCTGAATCCCAGTCTCCAACATTTGCACTCTGAAACAGTTCTTCTATAAACCATTCTCAAAACTCTGCTCTCTGTAACAGTCCTCCTATATTGCAGTCTCTAAATTCTGCTCTCTGTAACGGTCCTTCTGCACCTCAGTCTTTAATCTCTGCTTTCTGTATCAGTCCTTCTGCACCCCAGTCTCCAACCTCTGCTCTCTGTAACAGTCCTTCTGCACCTCAGTCTCCAAATTCTGCTCTCTGCAACAGTCCTACTGCACCCAAGTATCTAACACCTGCTCCCTGCAACAGTCCTTCTTCACCCCAGTCTCCAAATACTGCTATATGCTACAGTCCTTCTTCACCCCAGTCTCTAATCTCTACTCTCTGTAAAAGTCCTTCTGCACCTCTGACTCCACCTCTGCTCTCTGCAATGGTCCTTCTGCACCTCAGTATCCAATCTCTACTCTCTGTAACGGTCTTTCTGCACCTCAGTCTCCAACCTCTGCTCTCTTTAAGATACTTCTGAAACCCAGTCTCCAAACTCTGCCCTCTGTAACAGTCGTTCTGCATCCCTTCACAAAACTCTGCTCTCTGTAACAGGCCTTCTGAACCGCATTCTCCAAACTCTGTTCTCTGTAACAGTCCTTCTGCACCCCAGGAGCCAACTACTGTTCTCTGTAACAATCCTTCTACACCTCAGTTCCCAAACACTGACATTTGCAATGGTCCTACTGCACCAAAGTCTCCAAACACTGCTCTCTTTAACAGTCCTCCTTCACCCAGGTCTCTAAACTCTGCTCTCTGCAAAAGTCCTTCTTCGCCCCAGTCTCCAACATCTGCTCTCTGCAACAGTCCTTCTGCACCTCAGTCTGAAAACTCTACTCTCTGCAAGAATCCTTGTTCACCCCAGTCTCCAAACTCTGCTCTCGGTATCAATTCATCTGCAACTCCGTCTTCAATTTCTGCTCTATGTAAGATCCTTCTTCAACCCAGTCTCCATATTCTGCTCTCTGGAACATTCCTTCTACATGCCAGTATCCAACCTCTGGGCTGTGCAACAGTTCGTCTGCACCCCAGTCTCCATCCTCTGCTCTCTTTAACAGTCCTTCTTCACCCAAGTCTCCAAACTCTGCTCTCTGTAAAAATCTTTCTGAACCTCAGTCTCCAACATCTGCTCTCTCTAACGGTCCTTCTGCACCCATTCTCCAACCTCTGTTGTCT
The DNA here is from genome assembly GCF_052094955.1 of Ictidomys tridecemlineatus. Lineage (NCBI taxonomy): Eukaryota > Metazoa > Chordata > Mammalia > Rodentia > Sciuridae > Ictidomys > Ictidomys tridecemlineatus. The sequence continues at coordinate 45,920 of NW_027523044.1, read as the reverse complement.
GCAAGAGTCCTGCAGCACCTCAGTCTCCAAATTATGCTCACTGCAACAATCCTTCTGCACCCCAGTCTCCAACTTCTGCTCTCTGCAACAGTTCTTCTGCACCCCAGTCTCCAATATCTACTCTCTGAAACAGTCCTTCTTCACCACAGTCTCCAACCTCTGCTCTCGGTAACACTCCTTCTGTACTGCAGTCTCTAACTTCTGCTCTCTGTAAGAATATTCTGCACCCTAGTCTCCAAATTCTGCTCTCTGAAACAGTCCTTCTTCACCCAAGTCTCCAACCTCTGCTCTCTGCAACAGTCCTTGTACACCACAGTCTTCAACCTCTGCTCTGTGTAACAGTCCTTCTACACCCCAGTCTCCAACCTCTACTCTGTGTAACAGTCCTTCTGCACCCCAGTGTCCAACCTCTGCTCTCTACAATGATTTTTCTGCATTTCAGTCTCCAACATATGCTCTCTGAAACAGGCCTTCTGCACCCAAATCCCCAACATCTGCCCTTTGAAGAAGTCCTTCTTCACCCCAGTCTCCAACCTCTGCTCTGTGTAACAGTCCTTCTGCACCCCAGTGTCCAACCTCTGCTCTCTGCAATGATCCTTCTGCATCCCAGTCTCTAGAATCTGCTCTCTGCAACAGTCCTTCTGCACCCAAGTCTCCAACATCTGCTCTCAGCAACAGTCCTTCTGCGCCTAAGTTTGGAAACTTTGCTGTCTGCAATGATCCTTCTGCGCCCTAGTCTTCAACATCTGCTCTCTGTAACAGTCTTGCTGCACCTCAGTCTACAATCTCTGCTTTCTGTAAGATCCTTCTGCATCCCAGTTTTCAAACTCTGCTCTCTGTAACATTCGTTTTCCACCACAGTCTCCAACCTCTGGATTCTGCACCAGTCCTGATGCACCCCAGTCTCCAAACTCTGTTCTCTGCAACTGTTCTTCTGCTCCCCATTCTCCAACCTCTTCTCTCTGTAACAGTCTTTCTGCTCCACAGTCTTCAACCTCTGCTCTCTGTAACGGTCCTTCTGCACCACAATCTCAAACCTCTGCTCTCTGTAACAGTCCTTCTGTACCCTAGTCTCCAAACTCTGCTCTCTGTAACGGTCCTTCTGCACCCCAGTCTCCAAGCTCTTCTCTTTGTAACAGTCCTTCTGCACCACAGTGTCCAATCTCTGCTCTCTGCAATGATCCTTCTGCATCCCAGTCTCCAATATCTGCTCTCTGCAACAGTCCTTCTGCTCCAAAGTCCCCAACATCTGCTCTCTGAAAAAGTCCTTCTTCACCCCAGTCTCCAACCTCTGCTCTGTGTAACAGTCCTTCTGCACCCCAGTGTCCAACCTCTGCTCTCTGTAACGGTCCTTCTGCACCACAATCTCAAACCTCTGCTTTCTGTATCCCCCTTCTGCACCACTCATTCCAACCTCTGCTCTCTGTAATAGTCCTTCTGCACTTCTTTCTCCAAACTCTGCTCTCTGCAACCTTACTTCTGCACCGCATTCTCTAACCACTGGCTCTCTTCTACAGTTCTTCTGAACCACAGTCTACAACATCTGCTCTCTGCAACAGTCCTTCTGTACCCTAGTCTCCAAACTCTGCTCTCTGTAATGGTCCTTCTGCACCCCAGTCTCCAAACTCTTCTCTTTGTAACAGTCCTTCTGCACACAGTGTCCAACCTCTGCTCTCTGCAATGATCCTTCTGCATCCCAGTCTCCAACATCTGCTCTCTGCAACAGTTTTTCTGCTCCCAAGTCCCCAACATCTGCTCTCTGAAAAAGTCCTTCTTCACCCCAGTCTCCAACCTCTGTTCTGTGTAACAGTCCTTCTGCACCCCAGTGTCCAACCTCTGCTCTCTGTAACGGTCCTTCTGCACCACAATCTCAAACCTCTGCTTTCTGTATACCCCTTCTGCACCACTCTTTCCAACCTCTGCTCTCTGTAATAGTCCTTCTGCACCCTCTTTCTCCAAACTCTGCTCTCTGCAACCTTACTTCTGCACCCCATTCTCTAACCTCTGCTCTCTTCTACAGTTATTCTGAACCACAGTCTACAACATCTGCTCTCTGCAACAGTCCTTCTTTACCCTATTCTCCAAACTCTGCTCTTTGTAGCGGTCCTTCTGCACCCCAGTCTCCAAATTCTGCTCTCTGCAACAGTCCTTCTAAAACCCAGCCTTCAACCTCTTCTCTGTGTTACAGTCCTTCTGCACCCCAGTCTCCAACCTCTGTTCTCTGCAACAGTCCTTCTACTCCCCAGTCTCCAAACTCTGCTCTCTGTAACAGTCCTTCTGTAAGACAGTCTCAATCCTCTTCTATCTGTATCAGTCCATCTGCACCACGGTTTCCAACCTCTGCTCTCTGTAACAGTCCTTCTTCACCTCTGTCTCCAACCTCTGAACTCAACAACCCTACTTTTGCACCGCATTCTCTAAACCTCTGCTCTCTGTAACAGTCCTTCTGAACACCATTCTCTAACCTCTGTTCTCTGCAACAGTCCTCCTGAACAACAGTCTCCAAACTCTGTTCACTGTTATGGTCCTTCTGCACCCCAGTCTCCAAACTGTGCTTTCTGTCTCAGTAATTCTGCACCCCAGTCTCCAAACTTTGCTCTCTGTAACATTCTGTCTGCACCTCATTCTTCAAACTCACTCTCTGCGAATGTTCTTTTACACCCAGGTTTTAAACTCTGCTCTCTGCAACAGTTCTTCTGAATCCCAGTCTCCAACATCTGCACTCTGAAACAGTTCTTCTATAAACCATTCTCAAACCTCTGCTCTCTGTAACAGTCCTCCTATATTGAAGTCTCTGAACTCTGCTCTCTGTAACGGTCCTTCTGCACCTCAGTCTTTAACCTCAGCTTTCTGTATCAGTCTTTCTGCACCCCAGTCTCCAAATCTGCTCTCTGTAACAGTCCTTCTGCACCTCAATCTCCAAATTCTGCTCTCTGCAACAGTCCTACTGCACCCAAGTATCTAACACTTGCTCCCTGCAACAGTCCTTCTTGACCCCAGTCTCCAAAAACTGTTTTTTGCTACAGTCCTTCTTCACCCCAGTCTCCAATCTCTACTCTCTGTAAAAGTCCTTCTGCACCTCTGACTCCACCTCTGCTCTCTGCAATGTTTCTTCTGCACCTCAGTATCTAACATCTACTCTCTGTAACGGTCCTTTTGCACCTCAGTCTCCAAATTCTGCTCTCATGAAGATCCTTCTGCAACCCAGTCTCCAAACTCTGCCCTCTGTAACAGTCGTTCTGCATCCCTTCACTAAACTCTGCTCTCTGTAACAGGCCTTCTGAACCGCATTCTCCAAACTCTGTTCTCTGTAACAGTCCTTCTGCACCCCAGGAGCCACCTTCTGTTCTCTGTATCAATCCTTCTACACCTCAGTTCCCAACTCTGACATTTGCAATGGTCCTACTGCACCCAAGTCTCCAAACACTGCTCTCTTTAACAGTCCTCCTTCACCCCAGACTCCAAACTCTACTCTCAGAAAAAGTCCTTCTTCGCCCCAGTCTCCAACATCTGCTCTCTGCAACAGTCCTTCTACACCTCAGTCTCAAAACTCTGCTCTCTGCAAGGATCCTTGTCACACCAGTCTCCAAACTCTGCTCTCGGTATCAATTCATCTGCACACCGTCTTCAATTTCTGCTCTACATAAGATCTTTCTTCAACCCAGTCTCCATACTCTGCTCTCTGGAACATTTTTTCTGCACCCCAGTATCCAACCTCTGGTCTGTGCAACAGTTCGTCTGCACCCCAGTCTCCATCCTCTGCTATCTGAAAGATCTGCAATGATCTTTCTGTACCTCAGTCTTATACCTCTGCTCTCTGCAACAGTCATTCTGCAACCCAGTCTCCAAACTCTGATCTCTTTAACAGTCCTTCTTCACCCAAGTCTCCAACCTCTGCTCTCTGTAAAAATCCTTCTGCACCTCAGTCTCCAACATCTGCTCTCTCTAACGGTCCTTCTGCACCCATTCTCCAACCTCTGTTGTCTACAAGAGTCCTGCAGCACCTCAGTCTCCAAATTATGCTTACTGCAACAATCCTTCTGCATCCCTGTCTCCAACTGCTGCTCTCTGCAACAGTTCTTCTGCACCCCAGTCTCCAATATCTACTATCTGAAACAGTCCTTCTCCACCCCAGTCTCCAACCTCTGCTCTCTGTAACACTCCTTCTGTACCGCAGTCTCTAACTTCTACTCTCTGTAAGAATCTTCTGCACCCCAGTCTACAAATTCTGCTCTCTGCATCAGTCCTTCTTCACCCAAGTCTCCAACCTCTGCTCTCTGCAACAGTCCTTGTACACCACAGTCTTCAACCTCTGCTCTGTGTAACAGTCCTTCTGCACCCCAGTCTCAAAACTCTGCTATGTGCAACAGTCCTTCTGGACCTCAGTCTCCAAATTCTGCTCTCTGCAACAGTCCTTCTGCACCCAACTCTCCAACACCTGCTCCCTGCATCAGTCCTTCTTCACCCCAGTCTCCAACCTCTACTCTGTGTAACAGTCCTTCTGCGCCCCAGTGTCCAACCTCTGCTCTCTGAAATGATCCTTCTGCATCCCAGTCTCCAGAATCTGCTCTCGGCAACAGTCCTTCTGCACCCTAGTCTTCAACATCTGCTCTCTGTAACAGTCTTGCTGCACCTCAGTCTACAATCTCTGCTTTCTGTAAGGTCCTTCTGCATCCCAGTTTTCAAACTCTGCTCTCTGTAACATTCCTTTTTCACCACAGTCTCCAACCTCTGGATTCTGCACCGGTCCTGCTGCACCCCAGTCTCCAAACTCTGTTCTCTGCAACTGTTCTTCTGCTCCCCATTCTCCAACCTCTGCTCTCTGTAACAGTCATTCTGTTCCGCAGTCTTCAACCTCTGCTCTCTGTAACGGTCCTTCTGCACCACAATCTCAAACCTCTGCTTTCTGTATCCGTCCTTCTGCACCACTGTTTCCAAACTCTGCTCTCTGTCATAGTCCTTCTGCACCTCTTTCTCCAAACTCTGCTCTCTGCAACCTTACTTCTGCACCCCATTCTCTAAACTCTTCTCTCTTCTACAGTTCTTCAGAACCACAGTCTACAACATCTGCTCTCTGTAACGGTCCTTCTGCACTCCAGTCTCCAAACTCTGCTCTGTGTAACAGTCCTTCTGCACCTCAGTTTCCAAATTCTGCTCTCTACAACAGTCTTTCTGCACCCAAGTCTCCAACCTCTGCTCTCTGCAACAGTCCTTCTACAACTCAGTCTTCAACCTCTGCTCTGTGTAACAGTCCTTCTGCACCCCAGTCTCCAACCTCTGCTCTCTGCAACAGTCCTTCTGCACGTCAGTCTTTAACATGTGCTCTCTGTAAGATCGTTCTGCAACCAAGTCTCCAAACTCTGCTCTCTGTAACAGCCCTTCTGCACCCCATTCTCCTAAGTCTGTTCTCTATAACAATCTTTCTGCACCCTAGTACCAAACCTGTGCTCTCTACAATGATCCTTTTGCACCCCAGTCTACAACCTCAGCTCTCTGTAACAGTCCTTCTGAACCCCAGTCTCCAAACTCTGCTCTCTATAAGATCCTTCTGCGAGATCATAGAGAGATAGTATTCTCTATAGCATTCATCTCTCACCCAGTCTCTAACCTCTGCTCTCTGCAACGGTCCTTCTGCATGCCAGTGTCAACCTCTGCTCTCTACAACAGTTTTTCTGCTCTCTAGTTACCAACGTCTGCTCTCTGCAACAGACCTTCTGCACACCAGTGTCCAACCTCTGCTCTCTGCAATGATTTTTCTGCATCCCAGTCTCCAAACATCTGCTCTCTGCATCACTCCTTCTGCACCCAAAGTTCCCAACATCTGCTCTCTGAAAAAGTCCTTCTTTACCTTAGTCTCCAACCTCTGCTCTGTGTAACAGTCCTTCTGCACCCCAGTGTCCAACCTCTGCTCTCTGCAATGATCCTTCTGAATCCCAGTCTCCAGAATATGCTCTCTGCAACAGTCCTTCTTCACCCAAGTCTCCAATATCTTCTCTCAGCAACAGTCCTTCTGCGCCTCAGTCTGGAAACTCTGCTGTCTGCAACGATCCTTCTGCACCCCAGTCTCTAACGTCTGCTCTCTGTAACAGTCTTGCTGCACCTCGGTCTACAATCTCTGCTTTCTGTAAGATCCTTCTGCATCCCAGTTTTCAAACTCTGCTCTCTGTAACATTCGTTTTCCACCACAGTCTCCAACATCTGGATTCTGCACCGGTCCTGATGCACCCCAGTCTCCAAACACTGTTCTCTGCAACAGTTCTTCTTTTCCCCATTCTCCAACCTCTGCTTTCTGTAACAGTCTTTCTGTACCGCAGTCTTCAACCTCTGCTCTCTGTAACGGTCCTTCTGCACCACAATCTCAAACGTCTGCTTTCTGTATCCGTCCTTCTGCACCACTGTTTCCAACCTCTGCTCTCTGTAATAGTCCTTCTGCACCTCTTTCTCCAATCTCTGCTCTCTGCAACCTTACTTCTGCACCCCATTCTCTAACCTCTGCTCTCTTGTACAGTTCTTCTGAACCACAGTCTACAACATCTGCTCTCTGCAACAGTCCTTCTGTACCCTAGTCTCCAAACTCTGCTCTCTGTAATGGTCCTTCTGCACCCCAGTCTCCAAACTCTGCTCTCTGTAACAGTCCTTCTGCACCTCAGTCTCCAAATTCTGCTCTCTGCAACAGTCGTTCTGCACCCAAGTCTCCAACCTCTGCTCTCTGCAACAGTCCTTCTACAACCCAGTCTTCAACCTCTGCTCTGTGTAACAGTCCTTCTGCACCCCAGTCTCTAACCTCTGGTCTCTGCAACAGTCCTTCTTCACGTCAGTCTTTAACATGTGCTCTCTGTAAGATCATTATGCAACCCAGTCTCCAACCTCTGCTCTCTGCAACAGTCCTTGTACACCACAGTCTTCAACCTCTGCTCTGTGTAGCACTCATTATGCACCCCAGTCTCCAACCTCTTCTATCTGCAACAGTCCTCCTGCACCCGAGTCTCCAAATTCTGCTCTGTGTAACAATCATTCTGCACCCCAGTCTCCAACCTCTTCTATCTGCAACAGTCCTTCTGCACCCGAGTCTCCAACCTCTGCTCTCTGCAACAATTCTTCTGCACCTCAGTCTCCAACCTCTACTCCCTGTAACAGTCCTTCTGCTCCTCAGTCTCCAACATCTGCTCTCAGTCTCCAACATGTGCTCTCAGTAAGATCCTTCTGCAACCCAGTCTCCAAACTCTGCCCTCTGTAACAGTCGTTCTGCATCCCTTCACCAAACTCTGCTCTCTGTAACAGGACTTCTGCACCACAGTCTCCAAACTCTGTTCTCTGTAACAGTCCTTCTGAACCCCAGTTTGAAACCTCTGCTCTCTACAACGATTCTACTGCACCCAGTTTCTAAGCTCTGTAATCTCCAAAAATCTTTCTACACTTCAGTTCCCAAACTCTTACCTCTGCAATGGTCCTACTGCACCCCAGCCTTAAACCTCTGCTCTCTGCGAGGATACTTTTGCAACCCAGTCTCCAACCTATGCTCTCAGCAAAGTCCTTTTGCACCCCAGTCTCCAACCTCTGCTCTTTGTAAATTTTTCTGCATCCCAGTTTCCAAACTCTGCTCTCTGTAGCAGTCCTTCTGCACCCCAGTCTCAAACCTCTGCTCTCTTTAACAGTCATTCTCCACTTCAGTCTCCAACCTCTGGTCTCTGCAACAGTCCTGTGGATCCCCAATCTCCAAATTCTACTCCCTGCAACAGTCTTTCACCACCCAGTCTCCAACCTCTGCTGTCTGCAACAGTTCTCCTGCAACCCAATCTCAAACCTCTACTCTCTGCAATAGTCCTTCTGCACCCAAGTCTCCAACGTCTACTCTATGCAACAGTCCTTCTGCACCCCAGTCTCCAACATCTGCTCTCTACAACAGTCTTTCTGCAACCCAGTCTCTAACCTCTGCTTTTTGTATCAATACTTCTGCCCTCAAGTCTCTAACCACTGCTTTCTTTAACATTCCTTCTGCACCTCAGTCTCCAAATTCTGCTCTCAGCAACAGTCCTTCTCAACCCCAACCTCCAACGTCTGCTCTCCACAACAGTTTTTCTGCACCCCAGTCTCCAACCCTTACGCTCTGCAACAGTCCTTCTGCACCCAAGTCTCCAACCTCCTCTCTGCAACAGTGCTTCTGCAACCCAGTCTCCAACATCTGATCTTTGAAACAGTCCTTCTCCACCCTAATTTCCAACCTCTGCTCTCTGTAACAGTCCTTCTATACTGCAGTTTCCAAACTGTTCTCTCTGTAACTGTCCTTCTGCACACCAGTCTTCAAACCCTGCTTTCTCTATCAGTTCTTCTGCACTCAAGTCTCCAAACTTTGCTCTCTGTAGAGTCCTTCTACACCTCAGTCTTCAAATTCTGGCCTATGCAACAGTCCTTCGGCACCCCAATCTCCAAATTCTGCTCTCTGCAACAGTCCTTCTACAGCAAAGTCTCCAACCTCTGCACTCCTCAACATTCCTTCTGCACCTCAGTCTCCAACTCTGCTCTCTACAATGGTCTTTCTACATTTCAGTCTTCAACATCTACTCTCTGTAACAGTCCTTCTGCACCTCAGTCTCCAATTTCTGCTCTCTGTATGATCCTTCTAAAAAGAAGTCTCCAAACTCTGCTTTCTGTAACAGTCCTTCTGCACCCCAGTCTCAAAACTATGCTGTCTGTAACAGGCCTTCTGCACACCAGTCTCCATCTTCTGCTCTCTGTAACAGGCCTTCTGCACCCAAGTCTCTGAACTCTGCTCTCTTTAACAGTCTTTCTGCACCCCAGTCTCAAACCTCTGCTCTCTGTAACAGTCCTTTTGCACCTCAGTCACCAAACTCTGCTTTTTGTAAGATCCTTTTGCACCCCAGTCTCCAAACTCTTCTCTCAGTATCAGTCCTGCACCCCAGTCTCCAAACACTGCTCTCTGTAACAGTTTTTCTGCACCTCAGTCTTCAATCTCTGCTCTGTAGAACATTCCTTCTATACCCCAGTCTCCATAATCTATTCTCTGCAACGATCTTTCTGAACCCCAGTCTCCAAACTCTGCTCTCTGCAACAGTCCTGTGGAACCCCAATCTCCAAATGTTACTCTCTGCAACAGTCTTTTTCCACCCAGTTTCCAACCTCTGCTCTCTGCAACAGTTCACCTGCAAGCCAATGTCCAACCTCTACTCTCTGCAATAGTCCTTCTTCACCCCAGTCTCCAACCTCTACTCTATGCAAAAGTCCTTCTGCACCCCAGTCTCCAACATCTGCTCTCTAAAACAGTTCTTCGGCACCACAGTCTCCAAACTCTGCTTTCTTTAACAGTTTTTCTGCACCTCATTCTGCAACCTCTGCTCTTTTCAACAGTCCTTCTGTACCCCATTTTTAACCTCTGCTCTCTGCAACAGTCCTTCCTCATCAAAATCTCCAAAATATGCTCTCTGTAACAGTCCTTTTCCACTGCAATCTCCAAACTCTGCTCTCTGTAACAGTCCTTCTGTACTGCAGTCTCCAACCTCTGCTCTCTGTAACGGAATTTCTGCACCCCAGTCTCCAAACTCTGCTTTCTGTATCAGTCCTTCTGCACCCTGGTATCTAACCTCTGGTCTCTGTAACAGTCCTTGTGCACCTCAGACTCAAACCTCTGCTCTCTGCAACAATACTTCTGCACCCCAAACTCAAACCTCTGCTCTCTGCAACAAAACTTCTGCACCTCAGTGTCCTAATTCTGCTCACTGTAAGATCCTCTTAAACCCAGTCTCCAACCTCTGCTTTCTGCAATGATCCCTCTGCACCCCAATCTTCAACCTCTGTTCTCTACAACACTTATTCTGCACCCCAGTCTCCATCCTGTGCTCTTTGTTACAGTCCTTCTGCACCACAGTCTGCAACCTCTCCTCTCTGCAATACTCCTTCTGCACCCCAGTCTACAAAATCTGTTCTCTGCAACAGTCCTTCGCACCCCAGTCTCCGACATCTTCTCTCTGCAACAGTCCTTCTTCACCCCAGTCTCAAACCTCTGCTCTCGGCAACAGTCCTTCTGCACCCAGGTCACCAATGTCTGCTTTTTTATCAGTCCTTCTGAACCCCAGTCTCCTACCTCTGCTCTCTGTAACAGTCCTTCTGCACCTAAGTCTCCAACCTCTACTCTCTGCAGCAGTCCTTCTCCACCCCAGTCTCTAACCTCTGCTGTAGGCAACAATCCTTCTGGACGCCAATCTCCAACCTCTACTCTCTGCAACAGTCATTCTACACACCAGTCTCCAACCTCTGCTTTCTTTAACAGGCCTTCTGCAGCTCAGTCTGAAAACTCTGCTCTCTGAAACAGTCCTTCTCTACCTCAGTCTTCATCCTCTGCTCTCTGTAAGATCCTTTTGCAACCCAGTCTTTAAACTCTGCTCTCTGTAACTTTTCTTCCACACCCCAGTCTCCAAGCCCTGCTCTCTGTAACAGGTCTTCTTCACCCCAATCTCCAAACTCTGCTTTCTGTAACAGGCCTTTTGACCCCAGTCTCCATCCTCTTCTCTCTTCAAAGATCCTTCTGCACCCCAGTCTCCAACCTCTGCTCTCAGAAACAATCCTTCTTCACCCCAGTCTCCAACCACTGCTCTCTGAAACAGTCCTTCTGTACCGCCATCTTTAACCTCTGGTCTCTGTAGCGGTCCTTCTGCACCTCAGTCTCCAACCTGTGCTCTCTGTAAAAGAACTACTGCACCCAAGTCTTCAACCTGTGCTCTCTGTAAAAGTCCTTCTGCACCACAGTCTCAAAATTCTGTTCTCTAAAACAGTTATTCTTCACCCCAGTCTCCAACCTCTGCTCTCTGTAACAGTCCTTCTGTATCAAACTTTGTTCTTTGTCAGGGTCCTTATTCACCACAGTATCCAACCTCAGCTTTCTGTATCCGTCGTTTTCCACCACAGTCTCTAAACTCTGCCCGCTGTAACATTCCTTCTGCAACTCAGTCTGCAACCTCTGCTCTGTGCAACAGTCCTTCTACACCACAGTTTCCATCCTCTTCTTTCTGCAACATTCATTTTGCACTGCAGACTCAAATATCTGTTCTCTGAAACAGTTCTTCTCCACCCCAGTCTCCAAACTCTGCTCTCTATAACAGTCCTTCTGTACTGCAGTCTCCAACTTCTGCTCTCTGTAAGGGTTTTTCTGCACCCCAGTTTCCGAACTCTGCTTTCTGTATCAGTTCTTGTGCACCCCAGTCTCAAACCTCTGCTCTTTGTAACATCCTTCTGCAACCTACTCTCCAAACTCTGCTCTCTGTAACAGTCCTTCTGCACCCCAGTCTTTAAACTGTGCTATCTGTAACAGGCCTTCTGCAGCACAGTCTCCGAACTCTGCTTTCTGTATCAGTCCTTCTGCACCCCAGTCTCCAAACTGTGCACTCTGCAATGATCCTTCTGAATTCCAGTCATCAACTTCTCCTCGCTGCAACAGTCCTTGTGCACCCCAGTCTCTAACATCAGCTCTTTGCAAAAGTTCTTCTGTACCTCAGTCTGAAAACTCTGCTCTCTACAACAATCCTTCTGCACCCCAGTCTCCAACTTCTGCTCTCTGTAACAGTCCTTCTGCACCCCAGTCTTTAAACTCTGCTCTCTGTAACAGGCCTTCTTCAGCACAGTCTCCATACTCTGCTTTCTGTATCAGTCCTTCTGCACCCCAGTCTCCAAACTGTGCTCTCTGCAACGATCTTTCTGAATCCCAGTCATCAACTTCTCCTCACTGCAACAGTCCTTGTGCACCCCAGTCTCTAACATCAGCTCTTTGCAAAAGTTCTTCTGTACCTCAGTCTGAAAACTCTGCTCTCTACAACAATCCTTCTGCACCCCAGTCTCCAACGTCTGCTCTCTGTAAAGTCCTTCTGTTCCTCAGTCTCCAACCTCTGCTTTCTGTAAAACCCTTCTGAAACCCAGTCTGCAAACTCTGCTCTCTGTAACAGTCCTTCTGCACCCCAGTCTCCAACTTCTGCTCTCTGTAACAGGCCTTCTGCACTCAAGCCTCCAACCTCTGCTCTCAGTAAGAGGCCTTCTGCACTCCAGTCTCCAACCTCTACTCTCTGCAATGAGCCTTCCGCACCCCAGTGTCTAACCTCTGCTCTCTGCAACATTCCTTCTGCACATCAGTCTCCAACCTCCCTCTCTGCAAAGGTCCTTGTACACCCCAGTCTCCAACCTCTGCTCTCTGTAACAGTCCTTCTGAACCAGAGTCTTCTAACTCTGCTCTCTGTAACGGTATTTCTGCACCCTAGTCTCCAACATCTGCTTTCTCTATCAGTCCATCAGCACCCCAGTCTCCAAACTCTGCTCTCTTTAACAGTCCTTCTGAACCAGAGTCTCTTACCTCTGCTCTCTGTAATGGTCGTTTTGCACCCTGGTCTCCAACATCTGCTTTCTCTTTCAGTCCTTCTGCACCCCAGTCTCCAACCTCTGCTTACTGTAACAGTCCTTCAGCACCCCAGTCTCCAACCTCTGCTCTCTGTAACAGTCCTTCTGAACCAGAGTCTCCAACATCTGCTCTCTGAAACATACCTTCTGCACCCCAGTCTCCAACCTTCACTCTCTGTAAGATTCTTTTGCACACCAGTCTCCTACCTCTGCTCGCTGAAACAGTCCTTCTGCAACCCAGTCTCCAAACTCTGCTCTCTGTAACAATAATTCTGCACCTCAGTCTCCAAACTCTTCTCTCTTCAAAGGACTTTCTGCACCCCAGTCTCCAACCTCTGTTCTCTTTAACAGTCCTACTTCACCCCAGTCTCAAACCTCTGCACTCTGTAGCAGTCCTTCTGCACCTCAGTCTCCAACCTCGGCTCTCAGCAACAGTCCTTCTGTACCTCATTCTCAAACCTCTGCTCTTTGTAAGATCCTTCTGCAACCAAGTCTCCAAACTCTGCTCTCTCTAACAGTCCTTCTGCACCCCAGTCTCCAAACTCCGCTCTTTAAAACAGGCCTTCTTCACCCCATTTTCTAAACTCTGCTCTCTGTAAGATTATTCCTGAACCCCAGTCTCCAACGTCTACTCTCTGCAACAGTCCTTCTGCACCGAAGTTTCCAACATCTGCTCTCTGCAACAGTCCTTCTATAATCCAGTCTTCAACTTCTGCTCTCTGCAACAGTTTTTCTACTCCGCATTCTCCATACTCTGCTCATGCCAACAATCTTTCAGCACCCCAGTCTCCAAACTCTGTTCTTTATAACAGTTCTTCTGCACCCCAGTCTTTAAACTTTGCTCTCTGTAAAAGTCCGTCTGTACCGCAGTCTCCATACTTTGTTCTTTGTAAGGGTCAATATGCACCCCAGTATCAAAACTCTGCTTTCTGTATCTGTCGTTTTCCACCCCAGTCCTCACACTCTGCCCTCTGTAACAGTCCTTCTGCAACTCAGTCTGCAAACTCTGCTCTCTGCAAGAGTCCTTCTATACCCCAGTCTCCATCCTCTGCTCTCTGGAACAGTCATTTTGCACCCCAGACTCCAACATCTGCTCTCTGAAACAGTGCTTCCCCAGCCCAGTCTCCAACTTCTGCTCTCTGTAACAATCCTTCTGTACTGCAGTCTCCAAACTCTGCTCTCTGTAAAGGTCCTTCTGCACCAGAGTCTTCAACTTCTGTTCTCTGTAACAATTCTTCTGCAACTCAGTTCCCAAACTCTGACCTCTGCAATGGTCCTTCTGCACCCCAGACTCTAACCTCTGCTGTCTGCAACCATCCTTTTGCACCATTGTCTCCAACCTCTGCTCTTCAAAAGTCTTTCTGAACCCCAGTCTCCAACATCTGCTCTCTGCAACTGTCCTTCTGCTCCTCAGTCTGAAAACTCTGCTCTCTTCAATGATCCTTGCGCACCCCAGTCTCCAAACTCTGCTTTCTGTAACAGTCCTTCGGCACCTCAGTCTCCAACTTCTGCTCTCTGCAACAGTTCTTCTGCACCCCAGTCTTTAACATCTACTCTCTGAAACAGTCCTTCTACACCCCTGTCCAAATGCAGAAGAATGAGACCTGAACTATTGCTCACCTGCAAAAAATGAACTCAAAATTAATTAAAGACTCAGGCACTAGAACAGAAATTATGCAGTTTTTAGAAAAAAACAAAGTCAAAACTCCATCCTACAGGCAGAGGCAATGACTTTCTCAATAGGATGCCAAAGCTCAGGAGATAACATCAAAAGTTAGCTAATAGGATGGCATGAAATTATGAAGATTCTGCAGAGCAAAAGAGACAATTAGAATATGAAAAGAGAACCTACGGAAAGGGAGAAAATCTTTATGAGGGGCTCTTTTAAAAGAGGATGAATATTTAGAATATTAATAAAGAACTCAAATAACTTAACATCAAACCCACAATTATAAATTAACCCAATTATCATATAATCCAATTACCAAATGGGAAACTAATTGAACTAAACAGACACGTCTTAGGAGAAAATATGTGAGTGGCCAACAAATATATGAAAATACTTGCAAGTCAAGACTACCCTGAGATTTCATTTCACTTCAGTGACAAAGGCAACCACCAAGAATACAAACAGAAACCAGTGTGACAAGGAGAGAATTGGAGAGAAAGGAGCACTCTCACCCTGTTGGTGGGCATGTAAATCAGCACAACCACCACGGAATTCGGGATGGAGGCTCCTCAGGAGTAGCCATGGACCACCCTGCAACCCAGCTCTACCTCTGCTTGGTATTTATCACATCTGATCAAAGTCATCACACTATAATGACACATACATGCCCATGAACCAGCCGAGGTGACATCAGTGGACGAATGGATAAAGAACATCTGGTATATGCAAACTGGAATTTCATTCAGCCATTAAGAAGAACGAAATTATGTCATGCTGGAAAATGGATGGATCTTCAGAACATTAAGGGAAATAAGCAACTCAGAAATTTAAGGGCCGTATGTTTTTCCTCTGTTAAAGCTAGAGGGGGAAAAGGAAGGAAAGTTGGGAAGGGAGTCTCATCATGAAAGTTGAAGGAAGATCAGTAGAGTCAAGGCAAGAGGGGAGGAGGTGAGGAAAAGGGAAATATTGGTATGATATTGGCCAAAGTTAATGGTTATTTTGTGTGCATGTTCAAATATATGTCAGCAAATCCCACCATTATGGACCACTACAATGCACCAATGAAGTGTGAAAAGAAGAGTTTCACATTACATGGGAAAGGCACTATTCTAGGAGGGTGCCCATTTTTTCCCGTCTATAAACACCACGATCATTTACCACTGTCAAAAATCTCTACAGATTCAAATGTTCTGATCACTGCTCAACAACATGGCCTCTTCTACTTCAGGGTCCCCTTATTCTCACTGAAATCCGGGAGCCCGTTTCAACGATGCCACCTGTTACTGTCTTCCCAGACTGCCAAGGACAGCGGCTGCGGGTTTCACAAGGATCTGGTGCTGTCTTCTGAACGCATGTCCACGAGGCCTTGGCGAAGCCTGGTGCTCCAGGCCCTCCTCCAGATCCAGCTGTGAGGCCAGGGAAGGGGTCACATAACACGCCATCCAACACCTTGTTTATTTCTGATCACCATCCTCTTCATTATTCCAGGATCATATTGGTCATTGAACTTAAGCAAACACTGAGTCCAGATTTCACTCCATCAACAAAAGAGAGTCTAATAGCCACTGTCCGTGGCTCAGGAAAATCCTTGGCCCTAACATTTCTGGTGATTACGTCCCTGTGACTGCATTCAAGATGATCCAGCAATATGTCCTGACTTCTTTGGTCTAGAAGACTCAAACAAATTCTCTTATATATTCTTAAGGCTCCTATTAACAAAATACAGTAAAATATTTACCTTTTATTTTGGTGTGACCCTTATACTCTCCTGGGCTATATTTTATACTATTACATGAAGTGTTCTAGGATCAGACCCCAATTAAGAGTCTGGTGACAATGTGGGATGATGGATGAGCATCTTAAAGACAATTGGGCTGTGGATGTGGCTCAAGCAGTAGTGCGCTTGCCTGGCACGCGTACGGCCCGGGTTCGATCCTCAGCACCACATGCCAACAAAGATGTTGTGTCCGCCGAGAACTAGAAAATGAATATTAAAAATTCTCTCTCTCTCTCTCTCTCTCTCTCTCTCTCTCTCTCGCTCGCTCTCTCTCTCTTTCTCTCGCTCTTCCCCCTCTCCTCTCTTCTCCTCTCCTCTGTCACTCTCTCTTAAAAAAAAAACACAACTGCCCAGGTAGAGTCACCACAGGGTCTTCAATTTAGGGAAAGCTAACAATATGCTGCCTTCAGGAGACTCATATGATAGGAAAAGACATACACAGGCTGAAGGTAAAAGGTTGGGAAAAATCATACCACTCACATGGCCCTTGGAAGCAAGCAGGAGTGGCCATACTCATATCAAATAAAATCAACTTCAAACCTAAGTTAATTAAGAAGGATAAAGAAGGACACTATATACTGTTAAAAGGGACCATCCACCAACAAGACATAACAATTATCAATTTGTATGCACCAAACAATGGAGCTGCAATCTACATAAAACAAACGCTCCTCAAGTTCAAGAGTCAAATAGACCATAACACAATAATTACGGGTGACTTCAACACACCGCTCTCGCCATTAGACAGATCCTCTAGACAAAAACTGAATAAAGAAACTATAGAACTCAACAGCACAATCAATAACCTAGACCTAACTGACATATATAGAATATACCAACCATCATCAAGTGGATACACGTTCTTCTCAGCAGCACATGGATCCTACTCAAAAATAGACCATATATTATGCCATAAGGCAAATCTTAGTAAATATAAAAGTGTGGAGATAATACCATGCACCATATCTGACCATAATGGAATGAAATTGGAAATCAATGATAAAAAAAGGAAGGAAAAATCCTACACCACATGGAAAATGAACAATATGTTATTGAATGATCAATGGATTACAGAAGACATAAAGGAAGAGATAAAAAAATTCTTAGAGTCAAATGATAATACAGACACAACATACTGGAATCTATGGGACACAATGAAAGCAGTTTTAAGAGGGAAATTCATATCCTGGAGTTCTTTCATCAAAAAAAGAAAAAACCAACAAATAAATGAACTCACACTACACCTCAAAAACCTAGAAAAGGAAGAACAAAACAACAGCAATTGTAGTAGAAGACAAGAAATAATTAAAATTAGAGCAGAAATAAACGAAATTGAAACAAAAAAACCATTGAAAAAATTGATAAAACTAAAATTTGGTTCTTTGAAAAAATAAATAAGATAGACAAGCCCTTAGCTATGCTAACAAAAAGAAGAAGAGAGAGAACTCAAATTACTAATATACGGGATGAAAAAGGCAATATCACAACAGACACTACAGAAATACAGAAGATAATTAGAAAGTATTTTGAAACCCTATATTCTAATAAAATAGAAGATAGCGAGGATATAGATAAATTTCTTAAGGCATATGATTTGCCCAGATTGAGACAGGAAGACACACAGAATTTAAACAGACCAATAACAAAAGAAGAAATAGAAGAAGCCATCAAAAGACTACCAACCAAGAAAAGCCCTGGACCTGATGGGTATACAGCGGAGTTCTACAAAACCTTCAAAGAAGAACTAATACCAATACTTTTCAAACTATTTCAAGAAATAGAAAAATAAGGAGCTCTTCCGAATTCATTCTATGAGGCCAACATCACCCTGATCCCAAAACCAGATAAAGACACTTCAAAGAAAGAAAACTACAGACCAATATCTCTAATGAACTTGGATGCAAAAATTCTCAATAAAATTCTGGCGAATCGAATACAAAAACATATCAGAAAACTTGTGCACCATGATCAAGTAGGATTCATCCCTGGGATGCAAGGCTGGTTCAATATACGAAAATCAATACATGCTATTCACCACATCAATAGGCTTAAAGACAAGAACCATATGATCATCTCGATAGATGCAGAAAAAGCATTTGACACAATACAACATCCCTTTATGTTCAAAACATTAGAAAAACTAGGGATATCAGGAACTTACCTCAACATTGTAAAAGCTATATATGCTAAACCTCAGGCTAGCATCATCCTAAACGGAGAAAAACTGAAGGCATTCCCTCTAAAATCTGGAACAAGACAGGGATGTCCTCTATCACCACTTCTATTCAATTTAGTTCTCGAAGTACTAGCCAGAGCAATTAGACAGACAAAAGAAATTAAAGGCATAAAAATAGGAAAAGAAGAAATTAAATTATCGCTATTTGCAGATGACATGATAATTTACTTAACAGACCCAAAAGGATCTACAAAGAAGATGCTAGAGTTAATAAATGAATTCAGCAAAGTGGCAGGATATAAAATCAACATGCACAAATCAAAGGCATTCCTGTATATCAGCAACAAAACCTCTGAAATGGAAATAAGAAAAACCACTCCATTCACAATATCCTCAAAGAAAATAAGATACTTGGGAATCAACCTAACAAAAGAGGTGAAAGATTTATACAATGAAAACTACAGAACCTTAAAGAGAGAGATAGAAGAAGATCTCAGAAGATGGAAAAATGTACCCTGTTCATGGATAGGCAGAACTAACATCATCAAAATGGCGATATTACCCAAAGTTCTCTACAGGTTTAATGCGATGCCAATCAGAATCCCAAAGACATTTCTTGTAGAAATAGATAAAGCAATCATGAAATTCATATGGAAAAACAAAAGACCCAGAATAGCAAAAGCAATTCTAAGCAGGAAGTGTGAATCTGGAGGTATAGCGATACCAGAGCTCAAACTGTACTACAAAGCAATAGTAACAAAAACAGCATGGTACTGGTACCAAAACAGGCAGGTGGACCAATGGTACAGAATAGAGGACACAGAGACTAATCCACAAAGTTACAACTATCTTATATTTGATAAAGGGGCTAAAAACATGCAATGGAGGAAGGATAGCATCTTCAACAAATGGTGCTGGGAAAATTGGAAATCCATATGCAACAAAATGAAATTGAATCCCTTTCTCTCGCCAGCCACAAAAGTTAACTCAAAATGGATCAAGGAGCTAGATATAAAAACAGAGACACTGCGTCTGATAGAAGGAAAAGTTGGCTACGATCTACATATTGTGGGGTCGGGCTCCAAATTCCTTAATAGAACGCCTGTAGCCCAAGAGTTAATGACAAAAATAAACAAATGGGACCTACTTAAACTAAAAAGTTTTTTCTCAGCAAGAGAAACAGTAAAAGAGGTAAATAGAGAGCCTACATCCTGGGAACAAATTTTTACCCCTCACACCTCAGATAGAGCCCTAATATCCAGAATGTACAAAGAACTCAAAAAATTAAACAATAAGATAACAAATAATCCAATAAACAAATGGGCCAAGGACCTGAACAGACACTTCTCAGAGGAGGACATACAATCAATCCACAAGCACATGAGAAAATGCTCACCATCTCTAGCAATCAGAGAAATGCAAATCAAAACCACCCTAAGATACCATTTCACTCCTGTAAGATTGGCAGCCATTATGAAGTCAAACAACAATAAGTGTTGGCGAGGATGTGGGGAAAAGGGCACACTTGTTCACTGCTGGTGGGACTGCAAAATGGTGAGGCCAATTTGGAAAGCAGTATGGAGAATCCTGGGAAAGCTGGGAATGGATCCACCATTTGACCCAGCTATTGCCCTTCTTGGACTATTCCCTGAGGACCTTAAAAGAGCACACTATACGGATACGGCCACATCAATGATTATAGCAGCACAATTCACAATAGCTAGACTGTGGAACCAACCTAGATGCCCTTCAATAGATGAGTGGATAAAAAAATTGTGGCAGCTATACACAATGGAGTATTATGCAGCACTAAGAAACGACAAAATCATAGAATTTGCAGGGAAATGGATGGCATTAGAGCAGCTTATGCTAAGTGAAGCTAGCCAAGCCCTAAAAAACAAATGTCAAATGTCTTCTTTGATATAAAGAGAGCCACTAAGAATAGAACAAGAAGGAAGAGCATGAGGAAAAGACTAACAGTAAACTAAGACGAATGGGGGGAGAGAAAGGAAGAGAGAAGGGAAAACATATGGAAATGGTAGGAGACCTTCAGTGATACACAAAATTAAAAGAGGTTATGAGGGGCAAGGGGGTGGGGGGAAAAAAAGGGGAGAGAATTGAACAACAGCAGAGGAGGTAGAGAGGGAAGATGGGAGGGGAGGGGAGGGGAGGGGGGATAGTAGGGGATAGGAAAGGTAGCAGAATACAACAGTCACTAATATGCCATTATGTAAAAATGTGAGTATGTAACAGAAGTGAGTCTGTATTATGTATTTGGGGAGTTCAAAACCCAATTGAGTCGAATGTATGAAAGATGATATGTCTTGAGCTCTGTAATGTTTTGAACAATCAAAAAAAAAAAGAAAACAAAAAAAATTCTCTCTCTCTCTCTCTCTCTCTCTCTCTCCTTCTCTCTCTCTCTCTCTCTCTCTCTCTCTCTCTCTCTCTCTCTCTCTCTCTCTCCCCTCTCCTCTCTCTCCTCTCCTCTCTCACTCTCTCTTAAAAAAAAAAAGACAACTGCCCAGGTAGAGTCACCATAGGGTCTTCGATTTAGGGAAAGCTAGTCTTATTGGGGGAGGAGAAGCTGCTTCTGACAGCAAAGAGGGTTAATGGAGATTTCAGGGTTCAAGGATCTGATATTTGTCTAATTCCACTGGTATTTTGCCATTCTAATTAACAGGGTCTCAATCATTCCCCCATTAATGTCTTAATTGACATAAGAGAGACCTGGAGAAATTGTGGATTTATAATTTTCTTTGTACTTCTGCAATTTGGAGAATTGGATGTTTTATTCTGATATTAACCTTTATCAGTTTCCAGAGAAAAAATATTTCTCATGATCTGAACCTGGCTTGAAGGAGGAATATAATGCTTGAACCTATCATTTTCTTTCTGTAAGGCTCCCACTCCAGTCAGTAACAGCAGTCTGTAGTCATGTTGTAATGTTCATTCCCACCCTGAAGGTCGATGGTGTTATTCCAAAGCTCAGTTTTCCATAGACATTTGATTTAAGGCCACGATAACTTAAAGTCTCTGTTGGGTCATCGCACACCAGGAATTATCAGGTCTCCTTTCCCTTGGGCTGTGACATCATCAACATATTCAATTCCCTCAGATCAGACATCCAACCTACCTCCTCAGATCTGTTATCTAGAACCATCTCTGATGTAAACCACTATTGTGGTCAGTGCCACCATGGTCAGGAAGAGATGAAGAACGACTCTTGATGTCTTAGGATAGAGGAAGTTGACACAGAAAAAAAGTTATAAAATGGTTGGGAGATCTGGAAGAAAAAAGGAAAATAGGGCAGGTGACACCACCCCATATATGGAAACCCTAACTTCCCTGGAAAGAGACGCTCATTCAACGCTACTGTGACCACATTCAGGAACAGCTGTCTAGGAGCCTGCACACACAGCTCCTGGCACCAAGGAGATTAGTTTCTGCCTCTACAGGGCTGGTTTGCTGCTGCTATGGGATCCAAAAGAACGCGCTTTCTTCCTTTCCTTTCTTCCTCTCTGCCTAGTGTTTGGCTGATCTTGACAGAACCTCCTAAAATGGAGGCCTGCAGGCAGGAGAGTGTGAGAAATGAGGTTCTCATAACGTTCTGTTTTTCTGGTGTGGGGAGAACACAAAAGGACAGAGATGGTGCTGAACACCCACACAAGGTTTCCGACACACTTGAAACTGAAAGTGGAAAAAGGGTGTTTGTGAAAAAAGCGAAGAGAAAAAAGTATCAGAGATTTTAAAAGCGGGAGTTGGAGTTGAAGCTCCAGATACAGACTCTCTAACAAGGTGCCTACAAGTCTCTGGGAGGCATCTTTTTTCAGATGACTATATACTCCATTTTAAAGATTGGTCTAGACTTTGATCTTGCAAAGGGATGCACACCCTCCAGCCAGCTTCCTCAGGGCACTCTGGACCTCGTTGCTTCTCAGGCTGTGAATGATGGGGCTCAACAGGGGGCTCACCACATAGAAGAGAACAGAGACCAGGGTGTCCATGTCCAGCCTTCTCTGGGCCTGTCATAGTGGAAGTTGGCTATTCCATACAAGACCACCACGACAGTGAGGGGGTACGCAAAGGTGGAGAAAACCTTCCTCCTGCCCTGGGCAGAAGGAATCCCCAGGATTGCCGCAATGATGAGTACGTAGGAGCCTGCAGTGAAGAGGCAGGGGCTCAGGCTCATGGTGGCACTGACAACGTGGAGCGCAGATTCATTGACAGAGGTGTCTGAGCAGGAGAGCTTCAGGAGCAATGGGGTGTAACAGAGAAAGTGGCTGAAGTGGTGTGGCCCACACTGAGTGAGTGTGATGGCCAGCACCGTGTGTGTGACCAAATTCACCAGTCCACACAGCCAGGACCCAGTCACCAGGCCAACACAGACCTTCACACTCATGATGACTGGGTACTGAGGAGGACGGCAGGTGGCCACACAGCATTCATACTGGCCACACAGTCAGTAAGAAGCCTTCTGTGCCAGCACTTGTCACCAAGAAGAAGATCTGGGAAAGGCAGCCTTCATAAGAAATGGCCTTCTTCTCCGAAAAGAAGTTCACCAGCAGTACTGGGAGGGTGGTGGATGTCTAGCAGATGTCCAAGATGCTCAAATTGCTTAGAAAAAAGTACATTGGAGTGTGGAGAGCAGGACTGACCCTGGTGGCCACTATTATGAGCATGTTCCCCAGGAGAGTGGTCAGGTAAATGACCAGACAGAGCAGGAAGAACCAGCCCTGTAGGTTGGAGTGGTTGGAAAATCCCAAGAAGATGAATTCAGTGACAAATGATTGATTGCTCATTTCCAATGTTGTCATAGCTACAAAACAGAGAAAAAGAGACCATGACGAGAATGGACTGAGAGCACCCCAAACAGGCTTGTTAATCTGCAGCAACATGGCAAATAATATTACATACAGAGATACCTGGACTCTGGAAAGAGACGTATAGGAGTTACTTTAGAGAGAGCATAACTTCTCACAGACTTTTGCATGGGTGCTCTTTTGTAAGAATAAATGGAGACTTGGTCAAAAGGCACAACCAGCTATCAACCCCTGGGTCTCATTGAATCTGCAGTATCTCCCTCCTAACACTGTGCTTCACTGTGATGAATTTTTTTTCGTATGTCTGTTATTTCAAGTAATAAGTTTTCATTGTGGAAAAATGAAGCAAATGCAGAAAGTTATTCAGAAGAATAGAACAGGTCACAAAATCAAAGCTCTCTTTGCATTCATCCCATTCTACCTCTATCTATCTTGAAAATATGCAAAGCAAAATTTCCCAATATTGTTGTACTCTATTTATTTGTTTGCCTTGTAATCTTAATTTCCTAACATGAAATTAAGTTAATATCTCCCTTTTTCTTGAACATAGAAACCTTCCATTCCATTTACTATCATAAATATTGGAATAGAAGCTTTCATACATATGTATCTGTAATCATCTCTGATTATTTCTTAAAAGTAAAATTATGAGTCACCTGCTTTTAAATACATCGATCTATTTTTTTTAGTAGAAACTTTTATTTTTTTAAGTTTTATAAGACACAAGAAATTTTGACAAATGATATATACTTAGGTATTTTTCTTCTTTTGTATTATAAGATTTACCTCACCAAACTTTACATTTCCTGAAAAAAAATGATTGATACAATTACTGATTTTCTATCATGTTACCCATGGTAATCCGTGATCCATTGTTTGAACTAAAATTTCTTTTACTTTTTCAATCTTAAATGAAAAATATTATAGTTAAACAGTAGGCTCTTGTTCCAGATAGATGTGGATTGAAATCCATCTGTTGTTTACTAGATGTTGTTTCTAAAAAAGTCATCTCATCTCTATTCCTCAGTTTGTTTCTTGCTTAGGATATTAATGATGTCTATTTTACAACTGCTGAAAAATTTTTTGAGATAATATAAGCTATGTGTCTGGCACATTACATTTACTCAATGCCTTTTATCAAGTTAGAAAATGTCTATCCATTTTTTACTAGTAGTTTTTTTTTTTTTTTTGGTGTATGTGTGCTGGGTTTTGAATTCAGAGCCTTATGCATACTAAGCATGCACTCTACCACTGCACTTTGCCCCTAGTTTCATTTAGTTATAGTTTTTTTATCATAAATAGATATTGAATTTTCTTATTTTTCTGCATCTATTTAAAATATATATATTTTTTCTTATTTAGTCTGTTACTATGGAAATTCGGTTGATTGAATTTTTGAATATTTAACCAGCCTTGCATTCTGGGATTGATCTCAATTGACTGTAATGTTATCCTTATTCTATATGGCTGAGTTGAGTTTGTTAATATTGTTCCCTGCTTGCTTTTTTGTATTCTATTTTCGCTGTTCTTCAGAGATAATCTATTTCTTGAAGAATTCTCAGCTGAATTCTACTGTTATTTTTAGTCAATGCATGTTAGTGGACTAGTGGAAAACAGAGAAGGGATTTCTGATGTTTCCAGGAAGCCCTGCCTTAGGTACTGTAAACTCAGTCACAGGGATATGGCCTTCACAGTGACCCACTTTCTAGCAATATGGCTGAGCCTAGTTCTTATTCCTCCCGACGTTAGACATTTTTGCCTGTTCCTTTCCATAGCTGCAAAGGTTTTCCGTTGAGTGTCCTAATGTAACAGTTTCTGTTACTCTTGCCCCTGAAGATTACAGCTTTTGTTCTATGCAAAAAATCAGGAAATGGGTCTGAGAGAAGTTTTGGCTGCTGTTGCTTCTCTTTGTTCCTTCACCTATCCAAGAAGTGATCCGTTAAAGACACTTTCTCAGAATACTTCCCTATCTTCCTGGGAGCATTTGGTGGAATCCATGGAGAAAAAAAAAATACAAACATCTTATGTCTATAGCCCTCTGGGTCTTTATGCTCTTAAACCAGTCTATACTTAGTTTTAGCAATCCATTAACTATTTTTTATTTGAGTTTTTTAAATAAATAAACTCCTATGTATCTAGTGGGTTCTCCCATAGTTAAAAAAATGCCTGGATTATTTTGGTTGCTTATCTCTCCCCAGACTTCGGTTAGTAGTTTGCCTTATAATCTTCATCCCTAATAGAGTCAAGGAAAGTCATTAATTTGCATTTTCTTCTGCTCTTTTTGGTTATTATAATGATGAAAACAACATGCTTTCTAGCTATTTCGATAGATACTCAAGGTGAAATTTGAAGTCTATACACTTACTTTTCAAAAATATTTAGTAATTTCTAATTTAGTTAAATATGTAGTTATTCTATTCAAAACAATCCAATTTCTAGCATATTTCCTAGGAAATTAATGTACAGCTCACAAAAATTATTGTGTAAAAATTTATAATAACTCAAACAAATATTATGCCTTCAGCAGAAGGACAGAAGACAAATCTCGGTTTATCATGCAGTGGAATAATTCAGTTACTTTAGAAACACAAATACTGGAACATTAATAACATTGACAAATTTAAACAAATATTTTCTGGGTGAAAGAAGACAGATACAAAATATATACTGTATGTTTCCTTTAAATACAGTTCAAAAATTAGCAAAACAGCTATAATGGTAAAGTAATATTGGTGGTCTTCTTTTTTTGGAGCTCAGGGGTGATATCAGTTTAAGCATGAAGGAATTTTCTAAAGTGATGGAAATGTTTTATATCCTGATTTTTGGTAGTTCATATATATGTAAAATATTATAAACCTGTACACTTTAGATCTGTGCATTCTTTGAGTACAAAGTATAGTTCAATTTTTAAAAATAGCCTTATTTTAAAAATAAGTAATTAATGGGGAAGAGTGGTACCTGCCTCTAATCCCAGGTACTTGGAAGACTAAGGCAGGAGGATCATAAATTTGAAACTCTGCAAGGCCCCTCGCCCCACATAATTGAAAGGGCTGGGGATATAGCTTCATGGTAGAGTACCACTGGGTTCAAACCCCAGTACTGCAGTAAGTAAGTAAGTAAGTAAGAAGTGAAAGCATTTTTTAAAGATGATTTTTAACTCAGGATTGGTTGGAACCACATCTAAATTTTTTTTAGGTCTCTAAGAGGTTAAGTATTTTCTCCCATATTTTTGCATTTTTCTACTTCTTTTTTTACCACAGTGATAGTCCAGAACATATATCATTTTACAAGTGACATCAGTTGTTTCCTAATCACGATCTGTTTGAAGCAGTGAATGTGATTGGTGGGTGCATTCGGTCTGTATCACAGATACAAAGCCTTGCTCACCATGATGGATGGGCGTGTGCGTGTGTGTGTGTGTGTGTGTGTGTGTGTGTGTGTGTGTTATTGGTTGTGGGATGTGTCTTGACTGAGAACACTGTCTTATAGTTAGTGGAATGGCAAGTTGGCATCTCAGGCAACATTGATGGCAGAAATCTCAAAGAATATAGCAGGAATCTGCCATCTAAGGCTCAGCAAGCTCAGAACACTTGGCCATTCTAACTGCTATAAATGGATAGACCCTCACTATTGAGCTTCTCTGAGAGCTGCATCACACTGGGGCAGGAGGAGGGAGCCCATTTCCATAGAGATGTACCCTGTTTCTATGGAGACTCCAGCTAGGCTTCAAGGGGCTGGTGGGATAGTACCAGTGGATGCTGCTAAGCCCTGGGTCATTCTGAGGAGCCTGCTATCCAGGGGAGGTGGTAGGGTGTCAGCCTATGGGGCCGCAACTAGGCTCTGTGAAGCTGTGTCAGGCCTGATTTCTAAGCAAAGTACTTTCAAATAGAAACCTCGGAAAACGTCCCACCCCCCACCATGCCATGGGTCATCAGAGAGCCCAGGTGTGTCTCTGGAAGCCAGGCTTGGGTATGAGCATGGACATCAATGATTGCAGAGTATCAACAATAGGGGACCATAAATCTCTTTTAGGTGAGTGTAGACTGAAAACAGGGACATCTGGAGGGAGATAGACTGGGTTTTATAAAATAATTAGATCTCTAGGTCTAGAACATGCAGATAGACCCACACATGGAATTGTGCGCATGAGTCCAAGGAGCAGAGGTCGATAACTGTGAAACCTGGTTCCCCAGATTTTAGACACACCTGTTTAGTTCAAAAAAGTGATATGAGTGCTTAAACAAGATGAAGATGAAGTGGTCTGTATCTGAAGACGTGCTGTGTTGAAGGTGGAAGAAAATCTCTGAAGCCCTCATGGAGAAGGATAAGGAGAACTTTAAAGTCCTAGTTGAAGAGGACACAGTAAAGACAACAAATCAGTTTGGGCTAGCTGTTGGGATCACTCAGGAAAACAGGAATATGTGAGGAATAGCAGATGTAGAGAAGGCTTTGGTGGATTAGATTTGAGTAATGTTGAATGTGAGTTATCTGTGGAATAATCATGTGGAAATGCCCTACACAGACAGCCTAGAACTGCAGGTATGGATTTGGGAGTCATTGTCTTGAAGGCAACTGTTACAGCAAAGGGTGAATATGAAATCCCCCAGGAGAATAGAGAAAGTAGAGAAGGAAATAGAGAAAGTAGGGATTCTTGTGATACTTGGTGTTCACGAAAATTGTAGTAAAAGTTTATCCAAAAATGACTAAAAACACCACTCTATCTAAGTCAGTTGTAGGTATCTCTTTCTCTACATAATTTCCCTAAACAAGAGGTTACCTTATTAGCATTGATTAACAATAAATCTACTTTGAGATGGAGCTGGAAGCTACATGTACTTGACATTTCTTACGTTCTCTGTTTTCTCTATCAACTACCTGGATGAACTTCAAGTCATTTAAAAA
Organism: Ictidomys tridecemlineatus; assembly: GCF_052094955.1. Lineage (NCBI taxonomy): Eukaryota > Metazoa > Chordata > Mammalia > Rodentia > Sciuridae > Ictidomys > Ictidomys tridecemlineatus. The sequence continues at coordinate 18,180 of NW_027523044.1, read as the reverse complement.
TCAGTGACATGTACTTTCTTTTAACTCCCCGTATCAAAAAGATCAATATGACAATCTTTTTTATAGGTAGATATCTAGATGTTTTCAGAAAAAGAAATAAAATTCCACATAGAAGGCAGTTCCAGCAGATTTTACTATGGGAAATTGGTACATGGTCTGTGGATGTGTAAAAGGAAAAACTAAACGTAAATGTTCAGGGATTTAAAAATACAATCTCTGAAGTTGTGCATACTGCTATTGTAAAGGTCTTAAATATAAAGGTCACTTCAGGAGGGACTATTTCATGGGGAATTAAAAAAAATCTTCCAATGTGTGTTTATATAATTTTATCTCTATATAAGTTTTTTTTTTTGGTTTTACTAGCTAATTTCTTGTAGGTCACGGGTGTGGGGTAGGGTGAAGGATGATACCCAAACAATTTTCCTTATCCTCTATGCTCTTTATTAATGTAGGGCATTAGATTGAATCATCATCATGGTCACCATTAGAATCCATTATTAACAATCATAACTCATGATTGACACTTTTTGACACAATATGTACTTGCTCCTTAGAATTTACATAATGCAGCATAGGAATTAGATCAACTTAATAGTAAACCCTCTGCTCTGCAATAATAATAACCATAATCATCATAATCATCAAGGGCATATTTCATAAAAAAATAATTTGAGTGTGAGTCTTCTTAGATTGCTTCAATACACATAAATGCCTGACTTTAAAAACCTTGTTTAATGTAGTTTAAAAGTGGCATGTTTTCTGTAAAAATTAGATTGAATTTCGGATAATGAATTCCATCAAAACTCAGTGAATTTCTTTGAAAAGATGAATTTTTACATACCTGAATCCAATCAGGATTTTTCAAATTGAGTAACGAATAGAGACACACATTAGATAAAAATACCTAACACTTATTAAATGCCTATAGGCTTCTATATTCATTAACTTATTTGGTTTACACAACAACATATAAGATAACCTATTATCGCCATTTTACAGAAAAAAAGAATTGAAATCAATGCACAATATATTAATGCAAGTAGGGAAACATCAATGAATCCCTTTAATTTGCATAATGTACATTAATTTGTACATTTAATATGTATTAACAATTATAATTTAAGAAACAAAAAAAAATTGACTAAGAATATTTATCATGTAATAACTCTTATTTGTAGTGATACTTTGTTACCTGAAGATAATACCATATATTAGTAAACTGTCTTATTATCTTCAATGCCCAGACATTCTTGTTTTTGGTTCTAATAATTCATTGCACATGATTAATTGGCCAACACAGCTTTCATTAAAATTCCAAATCTCAGGGCCTTAAGAAGATTAAAGTATTTAAATTTCAATACAAAGTCGGTGGTTCTGTTAAGCACAACTAATTTTAAAATCTAAATATAAACAAAATAAAATAAATAAGTCTAGAGTCTTAAAAGAAGACTTTTTTTTGGTTGGCAATAAGTGAAATGTTTTCCTGAATAAACTAAGGAATTCATTTCCTCAAACAAAAAAAAATGGGCATGACAAAAACTTGGAAGAATGGTGTGATCATGAAAACCCTTATGCACATCAGAGAAACAATGATTCCTATTTGATCTCAATAGCACAAGCAATGATTAAAATTTTTAAATCCAATTTTCCATGTTGCCCAGTAAATTGCTTAAAACACAAACACAGACACACACACACACACACACACACACACACACACACACACACACACACAGTACAAGGTCAATTTATTCAGAAAAATATCTGAATGATTTCAGGTGCTTGTGTCAAAGTGAATTTATTACTGTGAAATATATGAGCTATCTGGCCTGGCCCAGAGTTGTCCTCATATCCTTCCATGTGGTGTGGGTGCTTGGAGCCGAGGAAAAGATCAGAGGTCATTGTGCAGAAGAGTTGGACTCAGTCAGTGAGTTCCAAGTGTTCCCAGTGATGCTGGTCCAAGGACACACTTTGGGGGAGGCTGGGCTCTTTCACCTAACATGCAGGGATGCCCTTACCCCTTACTTGTAGGTTTAAAATCTTAAAAAATTTACCAGGAAGAAGCCTCCCTCCTGTCTTGGAGATTCAGCACTCAATTCAGCATTTAACATCTCTTTCAGTTCTGTTTTTTTGCGGCCGGGGTGTAGGGTGGCAGTTACCGGAGATTGAACTCAGGGGCTTGACCACTGAGCCACATCCCCAGCCCTATTTTATATTTTATTTAGAGACAGGGTCTCACTGAGTTTTTTGGTGCCTTGTTTTTGCTGAGGCTGTCTTTGAACTCACTATCCTCCTGCCTCAGCCTCCTGAGCTGCTGGGTTACAGGCGTGCACCACTGTGCCAGCTCTTTCAGTTCTTTTTATTTCACCTGTGCTTCTTCTAGCATAAAGGGGAAAGGGAAGACAAATTATTACCTATTACGATATGTCAGAGCCTTCTAGGAATAAAATTCTTCAAAATAAACAATTCTCTTTTCTATTTAGGATTTTAAAATTTCTTTTCTTGGTAGTGGTTAGTTTCAATTCAAACCAATTTTGTTCCTATACAGGGTTTAATTTAGTCCTAATCCAGATCTACTAAGAAACCCAAAGAGGATAAGATCTGATCCCTGTTCTGCTGCGCCCCTCCCCTGACTCAGGCAATGGCAAGGCCCTACTGAGGTGGATGGCGCAAGGTGTCCATCCTCTGGAGGAGCGCAGTATGTTTCTGGATATGGGCTGATTTGTTTTTGTATTCCTTTAATAAGTATAGTTCTGATTTCTCATATGACAATTAAGTATAAAGGAAAAATCATGACTTTCCCAATTAATGCAACTACTTCTAAAGCATAGATCTGTTTGCTCTAAATGCAATGATTCAGCTGTGGAGTGTAAATTGTTAATGTCTAAAGAAAAACTCCCTGTATTCCTGTCAAGGAAGTTTTTGAGAAATTAAATTAAAATCTAGAGAATGAAAATTAATATTAACAAGATAGATTAGTGCTTATTACTGGGCAACTTGTTCTTGTTCCTGTGCACAGTGGTTTGTGCTTTTACTTTTGTTTGATTAAAAGTAATAAGAAATCAACTACTTGCCGTAACCATGGCACTGGTTCCAGTGAGTAAGTCAAGAAAGAGTAGTCAAGGTATAAGCAAATAGTTTGGGACATTTGTAACTATTATTAAAAGTTAACTAAGCAGAAACAGCTCAAAGCAAAACTCGAACTGAAAGTACAAATGCTTGCTTATGCATAAGCCAAGATACATTCTTCCATTCTAATTGTAGCTACGTAATATTTTGTTTTGTTTGAATAAAGATTCCTGTTTTGTAACCACAAAGTACTGTAAGCCTACCAAAATGAAAAGTATATATGATCAACTTCACAAGTAATGATTGGGATCAACACCTTCACTTTGGTGTTGTGTTGTTTCTCCTCCCCCTCTTTTGCTGACTCCTCACCATCCGTTCGTCTCCTAAGACCCCCTGTTGGAGCTGGTCTCCGACACTGTCCTTCAACCAACTTACAATCTAATGGGAAGATGAACTCAATATGTGCAGGAAACTTGGTAACAATTCTATGTAATCTACAAATTATCATTATTCTCCCTTAGTGTTTGCTTGGGCAGCTCTGGGAATGGAACACTTAATACTTGTTAAAGCCCCTCATTCCATCTTAAATATGCGCTCCTCCAGGTCCTAGTTGGGCCTCTCAATTGTGTTCTAAACACTAGGGCAACACCTTGTGTAAATGTGCACTCAGTAAAGGTTTGAAGAATGAAGAAGGTCTTTCAAGTACATCCATGGAGCAGAGTTTTTAAAAGATTCTTTAAAGATGGTACTGTGTGGGACCTAAAGGATCTAACAGAGACTTGACAGAGGCGAGAGGACATTTCTGTTCAGTGGTTCTGGTGCAAATATTTTGCTGAGAAAAATAAAGCCTCTGTGGGCATAAGTGAGGCAGCATAGCCCAGCAGCTTCTGAGGAACTCAGTGTCTCCTGTCTCCTAAACATATCCCTTAGGGAGACCATCGGCTAAGTTCCCCCAGAACAAGCAGCTACGCATCTTTCTTTCCCAATCAGTCATCTCAAAGTCAGGTGACCGAGAATGAAGTCACTTATGAGTGTCCCCAAAATACAATATTTCTAAAGGAGGGGGGTTGTGTATGAAGTAGATTACTCACAAGATTCAGGGATTTATTACAGTTAATAAATTGCTTGCAACTCCCCTCCCCAAGCATCCATGTGTTGTAAGATAAAGATGAAAATCCCTAGTTAGTGAATGAATACGTTTCTAAACATAACTTCTTTTACAATAATGATTATTATTCAAACAGATATTTTTGTACGTCTATTGTTATGCTATATTGTATCATAATGGGAATGTGTCCCTATACTTTCTTCTTAAAAATTATTCCTTTTTGTCCTGCTCATCAAAAGCAGAGGATTAACACTTAGCATTATCTATTGTTTACCATAAGTAATTTTCCACACACATCATCTCACTTAAGGAATTTAGGCATCCCAGGGTTTTTGGTTATGTTTTGGGTTTTCTTCCAGTACTGGAGGCATCATGCTAAATCCCTCAGGTTTTGTGATAACCTCTGAAGGTATTTCTACTCTGGCAATACAAGTAGTATTGTGGAAACTTAGAAACACATAGAAAAGTTGCTACCATAGGTCATTACATAAATGCCATCAAAATGGTAATGAATATATATACAATATTCTGTAATATGTTTTTAAGGTGTAGGTGTATCCTGATTCTGGGATAGTGTTTTTGAAAATTGTGATGGTACATAAACTATTCACCAGCAACTCTCACAGAGAGGCGTACATTTCTAGTTTTGGTGTGGCCCTTGCTGCTCTCCATACTAGCAACTGGCCTGCAAAGAAAGCTCTTGGTAAAACTGGCGGTTGGTCTCCATTCACCACAAAACGGACCTGTTTTTCTGAAAGTTGCCTGTCGCATATCTGTGGCCTCATGAAGGAGTCAAAAGCCTCTGATCTCTCACAATTCATTTTCTTGTGATGGACATTTATAGAGGTCTGGGGCTGACCTGTTGGGAATATGCATCGTGCCTTTCCTCTGCAGCTGCTCTGGGACTCCTCAGTGTGCAAACACAACTCAAGGCCAATGGCTTGAGTTCAACTGCAACAATGGAGAGCAGTTAATTCGCTGTTGGATTCATTAATGTCTTGGCAATGACCTGTTCCCAGCATGCAGCGAGAAGATCAGCGTCCTCTCTCTTCTGGGATGTGGGTGAGCGAAGTTCAGAGTGAGATTTCTGCTAAGAAGTTGTGGGTGGCTGAAACCACAAGACTGCCTTCTCTTCCCGCTAGGTAGAAAAGGGGTCAGGTTCGGTGTACACTTATTGGGATGGATTTCGCACGGCATATAAAGTTTTTCCTTTATGTTATATACTTTGCCAGATGGACAGATATCAGAATCCACAATATTAAAAGCATCCCCACTATCTTCAGCTGATCCACTCCTGCTAAGGGCTGATCCCTTATCAAACCCTGTATGATTTTGTAGCCCTTAATTTTATAATCTGGCTGATTCTCATGACTTGGTGAAGAAATTGTTTGCTATGGATTTTAAAAGTAGGGCAAAAAAAAAGAGTCATAAAACAGCTTTTTCGGGCACAGATGGAGAAAAGACAATAAGCTTGAAAGTCTTGTAGTATTTTACTGCACAAAAATAAAAATAAAAGTATTAGATCTAGAGGTAAGTCTCTAGAACTTAAAAGTTCCCATAATACAATAGGGTTTTCCTCATGCTTAGGAGAGACACATTAACAGTACTCCTAAAAGATCTTAGAATGATTAGCCATCAGGGAAAGGAAAAGCTAAAGCACATTTGATGAAGCACTTCAGACATTTCAGGGTCGTCACAATAAAAGGAATGATAATGATATGTTGTTAAGGGAGTGAGGAAATCAGAAGCTTTATTCACCACTCTTAATAATAAGGTAAGCTGGTTCCACTGGTCTGAAAATGATCTGGAACTTCTTCAGAAAGTTAAATATGGAGTTAACGATCCACCTCTTCCACTCCTACTTACAAACTCAAGATAAATAAAAAAAGTTGTCCACCAATGGTTTGTACATGAATGTTCATATAATGTTCATATTATATATAATGTTCATATAATATATACAAATATTATTCATATTAGTCAAAAAGTGAAAATGACAAGGCAGGTCTGTAATCTAGCTACTCAAGAAGCTGAGGCAGGAGGTTCACAAATTCAGGGACAACCTGGGAAAATTTACAAGACCCTGTCTCAAAACAAAATTTTTAAAAGGGTTGGGCTTTGGCTTAGTGGTAGAACATTGTTTAGTGTGCAGGAGGCTCCGGGTTCAATCTGCAGTACGACACCCACACAGAAACAAAGTAAAAATTACTATCCAGTGGGAAATGAACAAAGAAATGTGGCATTTTCATAAGATGGAAATCAGTCACAATAAGGAGGAGTAAACTAAAATACTAATAGAAGCTACAATATAACTGAAAATTGCAAACATCCTAAATGAAAGGAGTCAGATCCAAAAGGCGTATATGGTATTACTTCATTAAAAATATCCACAGAAACTCGAGTGTATACATGGGTCTTTCCACATGTGAAGGAGAAACACAGAAATGGTGTTTATTTAAAACTTAGAATCAAGATCCATTAGGAAAATGCAAGTCAAAGTCACATTGCACATAGCACTTCATTCTAGTGTTGGCTAGAGCTGCAATATTGGGGGAAACGAGATTGACTTCTTTGGGTACAGGCTTTTTTTAAAGAGAAAAGTAATAAAAATATTCTGAAATACCTGTGGATTAGAGAACCCAGGTGAGGTCACAATGTGTCACATACATAGCACAGTGTGCTTCTTCTGGTTGAAGGGGCACCACAGTGGTCATGAGACACTGTGTATGGAGAGAGCGCTCTTGTCATTGCTGCTGAAGAGTTCACATATTTCTATAACTAAGACATTTCCTAGAATGAAACCATCTTCTAGTGCTAATCTCACTATACAGTCTGTCTCCCAGCAAGCTTCCTAAGGGCACTCTGGACCTCATTGCTTCTCAGCCTGTGAATGATGGGCTTAAAATGGGGGTCACCACACAGAAGAGCACAGAGACTAGGGTGTTTGTGTCCAGCCTTCTCTGGGCCTGTCATAGTGGAAGTTGGCTGTTCCATAGAAGACCACCACGATAGTGAGAAGGGACACAAAGGTGAAGAAGGCCTTTCTTCTTCCCTGGGCAGAGGGTATCCCCAGGATGGCCGCCATGATGAGTGCGTAAAGCCTACAGTGAAGAGGCAGAAGCTCAGGGCCATGGTGGCACTGACCACGTGGAGCGTAGACTCATTGACAGAGGTGTCTGAGCAGGAGAGCTTCAGGAGCAATGGGGTGTCACAGAGAAAGTGGCTGATCTGGTGGGGCCCACACAGAGTGAGTGTGATGGCCAGCACCATGTGTGTGACCAAATTCACCAGCTCACACATCCAGGACCCAGTCACAAGGCCAACACAGACCTTCACACTCATGATGACTGGGTACTGAGGAGGACGGCAGGTGGCCACACAGCACTCATACTGGCCACACAGCCAGTAAGAAGCCTTCTGTGCAAGCACTTGTCACCAAAAAGAAGATCTGAAAAAGGCAGCCCTCATAAGAAATGGCCTTTTTCTATCAGAATAAGTTCACCAGCAGTACTGGGAAGGTGGTGGATGTGTAGCAGACGTCCAAGAAGCTCAAATTGCTGAGGAAAAAGTAAATTGGAGTGTGGAGAGCAGGACTGACCCTGGTGGCCACTATTATGAGCATGTTCCCCAGGAGAGTGGTCAGGTAAATTACCAGAAAAAGCAGGAAGAACCAGCCCTGTAGGTTGGAGTGGTTGGAAATTCTCAAGAAGATGAATTCAGTGACAAATGATTGATTGCTCATTTCCAATGTTGTCATAGCTACAAAACAGAGAAAAAGAGACCATGATGAAAATGGACTGAGAACACCCCAAACAGGCTTGTTAATCTGCAGCAACATGGCAAATAATATCGAATGTAAAGCAGCCTGGAGACTGATAACCTGTGGGACTGGTCTTAGGGAATCAGACCCATGGAGCCGAACACATTTGCAGGGGTGATGGTGGGTGGGAGAATTGCTAGAAGCCAACAGAAAGCCATTTGACCTCATCATGGTGTGAAGTCATTTCTCATTGTCTCAGTAATCTCTGTCTCCTGTTGTCCTTTTATGTAAACATAGGATTTTTGGAGAAGTTTATTTTCATTGCAAATGTTAAGAAAAAAATTTACAAAGCAGAGTCATCATCTGCAGAAGCAGTCGGTGTTGCCTTCCGTGTTTTCCAATGTTGAGTTTTTCTCATTTTACATCAATCTTGATCTCTGTGTTCGGAAAGGCAGAAGTTAACTATTTCTGTACAATGCTGAAATTATCAGGGCCAGAGCAAAATAGAGGAAAGAAGTTGATAAAGTGGGGTTGGACTGGCTATCTTAAGTATACAGGAAAGATCAGTGGAGTAGAAGGAGAATGAGAGGGCAGAGAGGTTTGGGAAGGGAGGAAATGTGAAAGGTTTTTAAGCAGATCATGTTATGTGCACATGAAAGTCTACCACAGGGGACTGCACCTGTATGTATATGTAGAAAGCACCAGTCAGAAATTAACAGATAAATGACCCAAAGAAAGATAAGTATAGAAAGGAGAATGGGGACGGGAAGGGGAGAGAGATGGGGGGTGGGGACTGAATGGAGTAAATCAGATTCCATGCACGTAGGATCTTTTCCAAATCAACCCACCTTCTATGTATAACTATTATGCTCTAATAAAAAATATAAGAAGATGACATGATCCTATCAGTAAAGAGTGAGATTTGAATTCTTCTTTACCTATTTTTATACCTCTAATTTCTTTCTTTTGTCCAATAGCTCTGGCAATTTCAAGGATGAAGTTGAATAAAAGTGGTGAAAGAGGGGGCACCCTGTCTTCTTCCAGTTTCTAGAGTGAATGCTTTCAACCTTTCTCCACTTAGAATGATGCTGCCTTGGGTTTAGCATACATAGCTTTTACAATGCTTTTACACAGTTTCTTCTGTCCCTAGTGTTTCTACTGTTTTGACAGGTAGGGGTGCTATATTGTGTTAAATGCTTTTTCTGCATCTATTGAGATGATCAATAAACTTACATCTCTCTTAAATAAACTTAATCTCTCCCCTATGGCTAAACATTCAGATTATCTCCAGTCCAATAAATATTTTAATGAACATTTTCCTACATAAACATATGTGACCATTTTGAATTATCTCTTCAGAATAAAATTTAATACTGACATAAAAAATTTGTTGTGCAGTTTCTAATTAAAACTACCTCATGGGAGAAATAATATTATGTGAAATAAGCCAGACACATAAAAAGAAATAGCAGTATTTTACTTCTTTGTGGAAGCTAAAAGGTTGATCTCAGAGAAGTAGGGAGTAGAGCGGTGGTTATTGGAGCCTGGGAGAGAATCACAAAAATCATTGTGAGTCTGATTTCTCAAAGACGCATGTGAAGGACTGCCTGAAACATGCCCTCTGAGTGTGGTCTTTAAAAGAAAATAAAAGTGGACTTCTAACAGGGTCCTCAGAAAATTTCTCTTCTCTCCTCAGTGGGCAGCAGGAGGTCCATGGGTCTGGCTGCCTAGGAGCTAGCTGTGGTGTTCAAATGGGCAGGACCAGGACGGCTTGAGAATCTCAATAATCACTAGTAGACCGCATTCTAGGTGAGGGCAGGCTGGAAACAGGCCATCCAGAAGGAAATGGCTTGAGCTCTGAAAATGACAGAATCTGTGGATTTAGGAAATTGTTGTGGGTCCAATCCACTCATAACACCTACTCCCTGGGTCAGTCCACGGTTGCCACAGTTACCACAGGACTGACCAGAACAACCCGGAGGGGGAGATGCACTCTTGCCTCCTGGCTTGGAGGTTTGGTCTGGGGCCAGCTGACCCATTGCTGCCTGCCTGAGATGAGGTGGGACACCCAGGTGGAAGGGAACAAGGGGGGAAGCCTCCCTACCTCATGGCACCCAGAAGGTTGGGGTGGGGGAGGGGACGGGAGGAGACAGTTTGCAGAAAACAAGATGTGATTTCCCAGGGCATGTCCCTGGCCGCACTCCACCTTAACACACTCCTCTCAGTACAGTGGGCCTTTCAGATAATTAACCCACAAAATGGATGGATGCACAGATTAGGTCACAAGTCTCACAGTCTAATCATTTCACCTTTGAACACTGCTACTTTGGCTGACCCTGAGCTTTTGGTGGGGGGATACCTTATTTCTAAGCCATAATAGTCCCTACAGTCCATGTGCTTTTGTTAGAATACCTTCATGTAGTCTGGGAGAGTATTCGGGTGCCAAAACAAGATTAAAAGAAAATATTAGGTAACTGAAGATGTGACATTTGGAGCTTGGGGAAAAGCACTGAAGAGGAGCCCTGGGTGGAGCACATTAAAGTCCTGGTGACAATTTCACAAGAGGGCACCTGGTCTGTGGGGTAGCTGAGTGGCAGTGGGATCACTTATTAAAACATAAAAAAATGAGAAGGAGCGTGTCTGGGGACAGAAAAGGAGGGAAGGAGGTTAGACCTGGAGTCCGGGTACCTTCGGTGTCTCCCCTAGGAGATTCCAGGAGGCAGCGGGACAGGTTTTCAGAAGATAGGCCTGGAAGTCATGGCTTAGAGTGACTGTGTAAGTAACAGGTGCTCATAAAGCCAAAAGAGAGCAGAGTAAGGAGAGAGGGCCTGATGGACTGTGCGGAAAAAAAAAAGGTGTCCAGAAGGAAACTCACCAGCTATCAGCAATCATTCTGCACCACAGTGTCAAAGACCTACTCTCTGTACCAGGCCTTCTGCACCCCAGTATAAAACCTCTGCATCCTATAACAGTCCTTCTGCACCCCAGTCTCCAACCTCTGCTCCCTGCAACAATCCTTCTCCACCCCAGTCTCCAAGTTCTAGTCTCGGAAAAACTATCTGCACCCCAGTCTCGAACATCTGCTCTCTGCAACAGTCCTTCTGCACCTCAGTCTGAAAACTCTCCTCTCTGCAACAATCATTCTGCAACACAGTCTCCAAACTCTGCTCTCTATAAAATCCTTCTGCACCCCAGTCTATAAACTGTGCTATCTGTAACAGTCCTTCTGCACCCCAGTCTCCAACATCTGCTCTCTGTAACAAGCCTTCAGCACCCCAGTCTCCAACCTCTGCTCTCTGTAACAGGCCTTCTTCACCCCAGTCTCCAATCTCTGCTCACTGCAACATTTCTTCTACACCCTAGTCTCCAATCTTTGTTCTCTGTAACTGTCTTTCTGACCCCAGTCTCCAACCTCTGCTCTCTGTAATGATCTTTCTTCACCTCAGTCTCCAACCTGTGTTGTCTGCAATGATCCTTCTGCATCTCAGTTTCCAACCTTTGCTCTCTGCAATGATCCTTCTGCACCACAGATTCTAACCTCTGCTCTCTGTAACAGTGCTTCTAAACCTCAGTCTCCAACCTCTTCTCTCTGTACTAATCCTTCTGCACATCAGTCTCCAACCTCTGCTCTCTGTAACAGTCCTTCTACACCTCAGTATCCAAACTCTGCTCTCTGTAATGGTCCTTCTGCACTCCAGTCTCCAATCTATTCTCTCTAACAATTATTCTGCACCTCTGTCTCCAAAGTCTGCTCTCTGTAATAGTCCTTTTGTACCGCAGTCTCCAACCTCTTCTCTCTATAATGGTACTTCTGCACCCTAATTGCCAACCTCTTCTTTCTGAAACAGTCCTTCTGCACCTGAGAGTCCAACCTCTGCTCTCTGTAACAGTCCTTCTAAGCCTCAGTCTGAAACCTCCGTTCTCTGCAACAATGCTTCTAAAAAACAGTCTCCAAACTGTGTATCTGTAACAATCCTTCTGCACCCCAGTCTCAAACATCTGCTCTCTGTAAAAGGTCTTCTGCAACTCAGTCTCCAAAGTCTGCTCTCTGTAACAGGCCCTCTGCATCCCAGTCTCCAAACTCTTCTCTATGCAACGATTCTTTTGCACCTGAGTCTCTAACCTCTGCTCTCTGCAACAGTCCTTCTGCCCCCAAGTCTCAAATATCTGCTCTCTGTAGGATCCTTCTGCACCCCGTTCTTTTAACTTTGCTCTCTGTAACAGTCATTCTGCACCTCAGTCTCCAACCTCATCTCTCTGCAACGGTCCTTCTGCATCCCAATACCCAACATCTGTTCTCTGCAGAAGTCCTTCTGCACCCCAGGCTTCAAAGTCTGCTCTCTGTAACAGTCCTTCTGCACCCAAGTCTCCGAACTCTACTTTCCGTATCAGTTATTCTGCACCCCAGTCTAAAACCTATGCTCTCTGAAACAGTCCTTCTGCACCTCAGTCTCCAAAGTCTGCTCTCCACAACAGTAATTCTGCACCCCAGTCTCCAACCTCTGTTCTGTGCAAAAGTCCTTCTACACACCAGTCTCCAACATCTGCTATCTGCAACGATCCTTCTGAATCCCAGTCTCCAACGTCTGATCTCTGCAACAGTCCTTCTACACAACAGTCTCCAACTTCTGCTCTCTGCTACAGTCCTTCTGCACCCCAGTCTCCAACCTCTGCTCTCTTCAACATTTCTTCTGCACCCCAGTCTCCAACCTGTGCTCTCTGAATCTATCCTACTGCACCCCGGTCTCCAAACACTTCTCTCTGTAGCGATCCTTCTGCACCTCAGTTTCCAACCTCTGCTCTCTGCAACGATCCTTCTACACCAAAGTTTCCAACCTCTGCACTCTATAACAGTCCTTCTAAACCTAGTCTTCAAACACTTCTCTCTGTACCAATCCTGCTGCACCTCAGTCTCCAACCTCTGCTCACTGTAACAGTCCTTCTGCACCTCAGTCTCCAAACTCTGCTGTCTGTAACAGGCTTACTGCACCCCAGTCTCCAACCTCTGCTCTCTGTAACAGTTCTTCTGCAAGCCAATCTCGAATCTCTGCTCTCTGTTACAGTCTTTCTGCACCCCAGTCTCCAAACTCTTTTCTCTGCAACGATTTTTCTGAACCTCAGTTTCCAACCTCTGCTCTCTGCAACAGTCCTTCTACACCCAAGTCTCCAGACTCTGCTCTCTGTAAGATCGTTTTGATCCCTTTCTCCAACCCTTCCTCTCTGTAACAGTCCTTCTGCACCCCAGTATCCAACCTCTGCTATCTCTAAAACTCTTTCTGCACCTTAGTCTCCAAACTTTGCTCTGTGTAATGGTCCTTCTGTACCGCAGTCTCAAACCTCTGCTCTCTGTATCAATCCTTCTGCACCTCAGTCTCCAACGTCTGCTTTCTGTAACAGTCCTTCTGCACCCTAGTCTCCAACATCTGCTTTCTACAACGGTCTTTCCGCACCAAAGTCTCCAAACTCTGCTCTTTCTAACAGTCCTTCTGTACCGCAGTCTCCAACCTCTTCTCTCTAAAACGGTTCTTCTGCACCTCAGATTCCAACCTCTGCTCTCTGTGACAGTCCTTGTAAGCCTCAGTCTGAAACCTCTGCTGTCTGCAACAATCCTTCTGCACCCCAGTCTCCAAATTGTCCTATCTGAAACAATCCTTCTGAACCACAGTCTCCAACCTCTGCTCTCTGTAACAGGTCTTTTGCACCCTAGACTCCAAACTCTGCTCTCTGTAACAGGCCTTCTGTACCCTAGTCTCCAATCACTTCTCTCTGCAACGATCCTTCTGAACCTCACTCTCCAACCTCTGCTCTCTGCAACAGTCCTTCTAAACCGCAGTCTCCAACCTCTACTCTCTGCAAAGATCTTTCTGCATTCCAGTCTCCAACAACTGCTCTCTGCAACAGTCCTTCTGCACCCCAGTCTCCAACCTCTGCTCTCTTCTACAGTACTTAGCACCCCAGTCTCCAACCTCTTATCTCTGCAACATTTCTTTTGAACCCAAGTCTCCAATCTTTGCTCTCTGTAACTTTCCTGCTGCACCCAGGTCTCCAAACTCTGCTCTTTGTAGCGATCCTTCTGCATCTCATTCTCCAACCTCTGCTCTCTGAAATGATCCTTCTGCACCCTAGTCTCCATCCTCTGCTCTCTGTAATAATCCTTTTGCACCCCAGTCTCAAACCTCTCTTCTCTGTAAACGTCCTTCTGCACTTAAGTCTCTAAGTTCTGCAATCTGTAGCAGTCCTTCTGCACCCCAGTCTCAAAACTCTGCACTCAGAAATGATCTTTCTGCACCTCAGTCTCCAACCTCTGCTCTCTTTAATAGTGCTTTTGCACCCAGTCTCCAACATCTGCTCTCTGCAATGATCCTTCTTCTCCCCAGACTACAACATCTGCTCTCTGCAATGGTCCTTCTACATCCCAGTTTCCAAAATCTGCTCTCTGTAACAATCCTTCTGCACCTCAGTCTCCAAACTCTGCTCTCTGAAACAGTCTTTCTGAACCCCTGTCTCCAACCTCTGCTCTCAGTAACAGTTCTTCTGCACCCCAATCTCCAAACTCTGCTCTCTGTAACACTTTGTCTGCACCCCAGTCTCCACCCTCTACTCTCTGAAAAGTCCTTCTGCAGCTCAGTCTCCAACCTCTGTTCTCTGTAAGATCCTTCTGCAACCTATTCTCCAAACGCTGCTCTCTGTAACAGTCTTCTGCAACCCAGTCTCCAAACTCTGCTCTCTATAACAAGCCTTCAGCACCCCTGTCTTCAAACTCTGCTCACTGTAACAGGCCTTCTGCACCCCAGTCTCCAAACTGTGCTCTCTGCAAAGATACTTCTGCACCCCAGTCTCCAAACTCTGCTCTCTCTAACAGTCCTTCTCCTACCCCAGGATCCAACATCTGCTCTCTGAAACAGTCCTTCTGAACCTCAGTCTAAAAACTCGGCTCTCTGAAAAAATCCTTCTGCACCTGAGTTTCCACAATTTGCTCTCTATAACAGTCCTTCTGAACCTCAGTCTAAAAATGCTCTCTGTAAGATCCTTCTGCAACCCAGTCTCGAAATTGTGCTATCTTTTAAAGTCCTTCTGCACCCCAGTCTCCAAACTCTGCTCTCTGTAACAGGCGTTCTTCACCCCAGTCACCAATCTCTGCTCTCTGTAACAGGCCTTCTGGACTCCAGTCTCCAACCTCTTCTCTCTTCAATGATCCTTCTTCACCTCAGTCTTCAACCTCTGCTCTCTGCAACAGTCCTTCTGAACCCCAGTCTCCAAACTCTGCTCTCTGTAACAATCCCTTCTGAACCTCACTCTCCAACCTCTGTTCTCTGCAATGGTTCTTCTGCACACCAGTCTCCACACTCTGTTCTCTGCAACAGTCCTTCTGCACCCCAGTCTCCAACCTCTGCTCTCTTCAACAGTCCTTCTGGACCCCAGTCTCCAACTCTGCTCTCTGCTATAGTACTTCTGCACCCCAGTCTCCAACATCTGCTCTCTGTATCAGTCATTTTACACCCTAGTAACCAAAATCTGCTCTGTGTAACAATCCTTCTGTACCTTAGTTTCCAACCTCTGCTCTCTGCCAACGATCATTCTGCACCCCAGTCTTCAACCTCTGATCTCTGTATCAGTCCTTCTGCACCACAGTCTCTAAACTCTGCTCTCTGCAAAAGTTTTTATGCACCCAATTCTCCAAAATCTGCTGTCTGCAACATTTCTTCTGCACCCCAGTCTCCAACATGTGCTCTCTGTAACAGTCCTTCTGCACCCCAGTCTCCAACATCTGCTCTCTGCAACGATCCTTCTTCTACCCAGTCTCCAAACTATGCTCTCTGTAAAAGTCCTTTTGTATCACAGTCTCCAACCTTTCTCTCTTTGTAACGGTCCATCTGCTCCCCAATTGCCAACCTCTGCTTTTTGTAACAGTCCTTCTGCACCCCAGACTCCAAACTCTTCTCTCCTCAACGATCTTTCTACACCTCAGTCTCCAAACTCTGCTCTCTGTAAAAGTCCTTCTGCACCTCAGACTCCATTCTTTGCTCTCTGTAATTGTCCTTCTGTACCCCAGTCTCCAATCTCTGCTCTCTGTAACATTCCTTGTGCACCCCAGTATCCCAAATCTGCTCTCTGCAAAGGTTATTCTGCACCCCGTCTAAAAACACTGCTCTGTAACAGTCCTTCTATACGGCAGTCTCCACACTCTTCTCTCTATAACGGTCCTTCTACACCCCAAAATCCAACCTCTGTTCTCTGTAACAGTTCTTCTAAGCCTCAGTCTGAAACTTCTTCTCTCTGCAACAATCCTTCTAAACAACAGTCTCCAAACTGTGCTATTTGTAACAATCCTTCTGCACCCCAGTCTCCAACATCTGCTCTCTGTAACAGGTTTTCTGCAACCCAGTCTCCAAACTCAAACTGTGCTATTTGTAACAATCCTTCTGCACCCCAGTCTCCAACATCTGCTCTCTGTAACAGGCCTTCTGCAACCCAGTCTTTAACCTGTGCTCTCTGCAAAAGTCCTTCTACACTCCAGTCTCCGACCTCTGGTATCTGCAACTATCCTTCTGCATCCCAGTCTCCAAAGTCTGCTCGCTGTAAGATCCTTCTGCAACCCGTTCTCCAAACTTTGCTCTCTGTAACAGTCATTCTGCACATCCGTCTTCAACCTTATCTCTTATAAACGGTCCGTGTGCACCCTAGTATCCAACCTCTGTTTTCTGCAGCTGTCCTTCTGCAACCCAGGCTACAAACTCTGCGTAACAGTCTTCTGCACCCCAGTCTCCAAACTCTACTTTCCGTATCAGTTATTCTGCACCCCAGTCTAAAACCTCTGGTCTCTGTAACAGTCCTTCTGCACCTCAGTCTCAACCTCTTCTCTCTGCAACAGTCCTTCTGCACCCCAGTCTCTAACCTCTGCTCTCTGCAAACGTCTTATATACCCCAGTATCCAACATCTGCTTTCTGCAACGATCCTTCTGCATCCCAGTCTCCAATGTATGCTCTCTGCAACAGTCCTTCTACACCCTAGTCTCCAACTTCTGCTCTCTGCTTCAGTCCTTCTGCACCCCAGTCTCCAACCTCTGATCTCTGCAACAGTCTTTCTGCACCCCAGTCTCCAACCTCTGCTCTCTGAAACAGTCCTTCTTCACCTCAGTCTGAAAACTCTGCTCTGCGCAATGATCCTTCTGCACCCAAGTCTACAAACTCTGCTTCCTGTAACAGTCCTTCTTCATCTCACCTCTCAACAGTCCTTCTGTACTTCATCTCACCTCTCAACAGTCCTTCTGTACTGCATTCTCAAAACTCTGCTCTTAGCAACGGCCCTTCTGCACCCCATTCTGCAACCTCTGTTGATTGCAAGAGTCCTTAAGCACCTAAGTCTCCAAAATCTGCTTCCTGCAACAATACTTCTGCACCTTAGTCTCCAAATTCTGCTCTCTGCAACAGTTTTTCTGCACCCCAGTATCCAACATCTACTCTCTGAAACAGTCTTTCTCCACACCAGTCTCCAACCTCTGCTCTCTGTAACATTTCTTCTGTACTGCTGTCTCCAACCTCTGCTCTCTTTAAGGATCCTTCTGCACAACAGTCTCCAACTTCTACTTTCTGTATCAGTCCTTCTGCACGCCAGTCTCCAACCTCTTCTCTCTGTAACAGTCCTTTCATATATCAGTCTTCAAACTCTGCTCTCTGCAAAAGTTTTTCTGCACCCCAGTCTCCAAACTTTGCTTACTGTATCAGTCCATCTTCACCACAATTATCAACACCTGCTCTCTGTAAGAGTCTTTTTTCACCTCAGTCTACAAACTCTCCTCTCTGCAACAGTCCTTCTGCACCCCAATCTCCAACATTTTCTCTCTGCAACAGACCTTCTCCAATAAATATTCAACTTCTTCCTCTGCAACAGTCCTTCTGTAACCCAGTCTCCAACCTCTGCTCTCTTCAACAGTCCTTCTGCACGCCAATGTGAACCTGTGCTCTCCGCTACAGTCCTTATATACCTCAGTGTCCAGCCTCTGCTCTCTGCAACAGTCCTTCTGCACCCCAGTCTCCAACCTCTGCTCTCCTTAGCAATCCTTCTGCACCCCAGTCTCCGACCTCTGTTCTTTATAACAATTCTTCTGCTTCCCAGTCTCAAAATTTTGCTCTCTACAACGAACCTTCTGCACCCCAGTCTCCAACCTCTGCTTTTTGTAACAGGCCTTTTGCACCCAAATCTCCCACCTCTACTCTCTGTAACAGTCCTTTTGCACCTCAG
>NW_027523043.1:0-63368 GCF_052094955.1 Ictidomys tridecemlineatus | reverse complement strand
GAGCAGACGTTGGATACTGAGGTGCAGAAAGACTGTTACAGACAGCAGAGTTAGGAGACTGGGGTGCAGAAGGATCTTACAGAGAGCATAGGTACAGAAAGACTTTGCAGAGAGCAGAGTTTGGAGACTGAGGTGCAGAGTGATCGTTTCAGAGCAAAGAGGTTGGAGACTGGGGTGAAGAAGGCGTGTTACAGAGAGCAGAGGTTGGAGACTGGGGTGATGAAGGCCTTGTAACAGAGAGCAGAGGTTGGAGACTGGGTGCAGAAGGACTGGTACATATATCACAATTTGTAGACTGATGTGCAATAGGATATTATAGAGAGCAGAGTTTGGAGACTGAGGTGAAGAAAGACTGTTACCGAGAGCAGATGTTTGGAGACTTGGTTGCAGAATGATTGTTGCAGAGAGCAGAGTTTTCAGACTTAGGTGCAGAAGGACTGTTGCAGAGAGCAGATGTTAGAGAGTGGGGTGCAGAAGGACTCTTTCAGAAAGCAGAACTTGGAGACTGGAGTTCAGAAGGATTCTTGCAGGGAGCAGAGGTTGGACACTGGGGTGCAGAAGGCCTGTTACAGATATCACAGTTTGGAGACTGGTGTGCAGAACGATTATTATAGAGAGCAGAGTTTGAGACTGAGGTGAGGAAGGACTGTTACAGACAGCAGAGGTTGGAGACTGGGTTGCTTAATGATTGTTGCAGAGAGCAGAGTTTTCAGAGTTAGGTGCAGAAAGACTGTTGCAGAGAGCAGATTTTCGAGAGTGGGGTGCAGAAAGACTCTTTCAGACAGCAGAACTTGGAGAATGGGGTTCAGAAATTTTCTTGCAGGGAGCAGAGATTGGAGACTGGGGTTCAGAATGATTGTTGCAGAGAGGCAGAGTTTTCAGACTGAGGTGCAGAATGACTGTTGCAGAGAGCAGATGTTTGAGACTGGGGTGCAGAAAGAGTGTTTCAGAGAGCAGAACGTGAAGACTGGGTTGGAGAAGGATTGTTGCAGGGAGCAGAGGTTGTAGACTGGGGTTCAGAAGTACTGGTATAGAGAGCAGAGGTTTTAGACTGGGGTGCAGAAGGCCTGGGTACAGAGAGCAGATCTTTGACACTGTTGTGCAGAATGATTGCTGATAGCTGGTGAGCCCCCTTCTGGACACTTTTTTTTCCGCACAGTCCATCAGGCCCTCTCTCCTCACCCTGCTCTTTTTTGGCTTTATGAGCACCTGTGACTTCCACAGTCACTCTAAGCCATGACTCCAGGCCTATCTCCTGAAAACCTGTCCTGCTGCCTCCTGGAATCTTCTCGGAGAGACCCCGCAGGTACCAAGACTCCATGCCCAACCTCCTTTCCTCCTTTCCTCTCCCCAGACACGCTCCTTCTCATTTTTTTTATGTTTTAATGAGTGATCCCACTGCCACTCAGCTACCCCACAGACCAGATGCCCTCTTGTGTCCTCGTCACCAGGACTTTAACGTGCTTTACCCAGGGCTCCTCTTCAGAGCTTTTCCCCAAGCTCCAAATGTCACATCTTCAGTTACCAGATATTTTCTCTTAATCTTGTTGGCACCCGATTACTCTCCAGACTACATGAAGGAATTCTAACCAAAAGCACATGGACTGGAGGAACTATTATGGCTCAGAAATAAAGGTATCCCCCCACCAAAAGCTCAGGGTCAGCCACAGTAGCAGTGTTCAGAGGTGAAATGATTAGACTGTGAGATTTGTGACGTAATCTGTGGATCCATCCATTTTGTGGGTAAATTATCTGAAAGGCCCACTGTACTGAGAGGAGTGTGGGCAGGTGGAGTGTGGCCGGGGACATGCCCCTGGGGAATCACATCTTGTCCCCTGCGAACTGTGTCCTTTCCATCCCATACCCCGCCCCAACCTTCTGGCTGCCATGAGCTAGGAATGCTTTTCCCTCTTGTTCCCTTCTACCTTGGCATCCCACCTCATCTCAGGCCGGCAGGAATTGGTCAGCTGACCCCAGACCAAACCTCCAAGCCAGGAGGCCAGAGTGCATCTCCCCCTCCTGGTTGTTCTGGCCAGGCCTGTGGTAACTGTGGCAACCGTGACTGACCCAGGAAGTAGGTGTTATGAGTGGATTGGACCCACAACCGTTTCCTAAATCCACAGATTCTGTCATTTTCAGAGCTCAAGACATTTTCTTCTAGATGGCCTTTTCCAGCCTTCCCTCACCTAGAATGCAGTCTACTAGTGACTATTGAGATTCTCCAGCCGTCTTGGTCCTGCCCATTTGCACACCACAGCTAGCTCCTGGGCAGCCAGACCCATGGACCTCCTGCTGCCAACTGAGGAGAGAAGAGAGATTTTCTGAGGACCCTGTTAGAAGTCCACTCTTAATTTTTTTTAAAGACCCACACTCAGGCAGTCCTCTTCACATGTGTCTTTGAGAAATCAGACTCACAATGATTTTTGTGATTCTCTCCCAGGCTCCAATAACCACCGCTCTACTCCCTACTTCTCTAAGATCAACTTTTTAGCTTCCACTTAGAAGTGAAAAACTGATATTTCTCTTTATGTGTCTGGCTTATTTCACTTAATATAATGTCTCCCATGAGCTAGTTTTTAATAGAAACTTCACAACAAAATTCTTTTATGTCAGATTTAAATTTTATTCTGAAGAGATAATTCGAAATGGTCACATATGTTTATGTAGGAAAATGTTCATTAAAATATTTATAGGACTGGAGATTATCTGAATGTTTAGCCAAAGGGGAGAGATTAAGTTAATTTAAGAGAGATGTAAGCTTATTGATCATCTCAATAGATGCAGTAAAAGAATTTAACAAAATATAGCACCCCTACCTGTCAAAACAGTAGAAACACTAGGGACAGAAGGAACTTTGTAAAAGCATTTTAAAAGCTATCTATGCTAAACCCAAGGCAGCATCATTCTAAGTAGAGAAAGGTTGAAAGCATTCACTCTAAAAAACTGGAAGAAGACAGGGTGCCCCCTCTTTCACCACTTCTATTCAACTTCATTCTTGAAATTGCCAGAGTCATTGGACAAAAGAAAGAAATTAAAGGTATACAAATAGGTCAAGAAGAATTCAAATCTCACTCTTTGCTGATAGGATCATGTCGTCTTCTTAATTTTTTTATTAGAGCATAATAGTTATACATAGAAGTTGGGTTGATTGGAAAAGATCCTACGTGCATGGAATCTGATTTACTCCATTCATTCCCCACCCTCCGTCTCCCTCCTCTTCCCAGCCCCCATTCTCCTTTTTGTACTGATCTTTCTTTGGGTCATTTATCTGTTAATTTCTGACTGGTGCTTTCTACATATACATACAGGTGCAGTCCTCTGTGGTAGACTTCCATGTGCCACATAACATGATCTGCGTAAGTCCTTTCACATTTCCTCCTTCCCAAACCTCTCCGCCCTCTCATTCTCATTCTACTCCACTGATCTTCCTGTATACTTAAGATAGCAGTCCAACCCCACTTCATCAACTTTTTTCCTGTACTTTGCTCTGGCCTTATAATTTCAGCATTGTACAGGAATAGTTAACTTCTGCCTTTCCAAACACAGAGATCAAGATTGTTGTTGAATAAGAAAAAATCTACATTGGAAAACACTGAAGGCAACACGGAATGCTTCTGCAGATGATGACTCTGCTTTGTAAATTTTTTTATTAACATTTGCAATGAAAATGAACTTCTCCAAAAATCCTATGTTTACATAGAAGGACAACAGGAGACAGAGATTACTGAGACAGTGAAAAATGACTTCACACCATGAGGTCAAATGGCTTTCTGTTGGCTTCTAGCAATTCTCTGGTTACTCCCACCCACCATCACCCCTGCAAATGTGTGCGGCTCCATGGGTCTGATTTCCTGAGACCAGTCCCACACGTTATCAGTCTTCAGGCTGCTTTTCATTCGATATTATTTGCCATGTTGCTGCAGATTAACAAGCCTGTTTGGGGTGCTCCCAGTCCATTCTCATCATGGTCTCTATTTCCCTGTTTGGTAGCATATGACAACATTGGAAATGAGCAATCAATCATTTGTCACTGAATTCATCTTCTTGAAATTTTCCAACACACTTCAACCTACAAGGGCTGGTTCTTCCTGCTATCTCTGGTCATTTACCTGAGAACTCTTCTGGGGAACACGCTCATAATAGTGACCACCAGGGTCAGTCCTGCTCTCCACACTCCAATGTACTTTTTCCTTAACAATTTGAGCTTCTTGGACGTCTGCTACACATCCACCACCCTCCCAGTACTGCTGGTGAACTTCTTCTGGGAGAAGACGGCCATTTTTTATGAGGGTTGCCTTTCCCAGATCTTCTTCTTGGTGACAAGTGCTGGCACAGAAGGCTTCTTACTGGCTATGTGGCCATTATGACTGCTATGTGGCCACCTGCCGTCCTCCTCAGTACCCAGTTATCATGAGTGTGAAGGTCTGTGTTGGCCTGGTGAACTGAGTCCTGGCTGTGTCGGCTGGTGAATATGGTCACACACACGGTGCTGGCCATCACACTCACTCTGTGTGGGCCCCACCAGATCAGCCACTTTCTCTGTGACACCCCATTGCTCCTGAAGATCTCCTGCTCAGACACCTCTGTCAACGAGTCTGCGCTCCACGTTGTCAGTGCCACCATGGGCCTGAGCCCCTTCCTCTTCACTGCAGGCTCCTATGCACTCATCATGGTGGCCATCCTGCGAATTCCTCTGCCCAGGGCAGGAGGAAGGCCTTCTCCACCTGTGCATCCTTCCTCACTGTCGTGGTGGTCTTCTATGGAACAGCCAACTTCCACTATAACAGGCCCAGAGAAGGCTGGACACGGACACCCTTGTCTCTGTCCTCTTCTGTGTGGTGACCCTCATGTTGAAGCCCATCATTCACAGCCTGAGAAGCAACGAGGTCCAGAGTTCCCTGAGGAAGCTGGCTGGGAGACAGACTGTATAGTGTGATTAGAACTAGATGATGGTTTCATTCTAGAAAATGTCTTAGTTGTAAAAATATGTGAACTCTTCAGCAGCAATTACAGAGCGCTCTCTCCGTACACAGTGTTTCATGACCACTGTGGTGCCCCTCCAACCAGGGGAAACACACTGTGCTAAGTATGTTAGACACATTGTGACCTCACCTGGGTTCTCTAATCCACAGGTATTTCAGAATATTTTTATTACTTTTCTCTCCAAAAAAAAGTCTATACCCAAAGCAGTCAATCTCCTTTCCCCCAATATTGCAGCTCTAGCCAACACTAGAGAATGTGAAGTGCTATGTGCAATGTGACTTTGACTTGCATTTTCCTAATGGATCTTGATTCTAAGTTTTAAATAAACACCATTTCTGTGTTTCTCCTTCACATGTGGAAAGACCCATATATACACTCGAGTTTCTGTGGATATTTTTAATGAAGTAATACCATATATGCCTTTTGGATCTGACTCTTTTCACTTAGGATGTTTGTAATTTTCAGTTATATTGTAGCTTGTATAAGTATTTTAGTTTATTCCTCCTTATTGTGACTGATTTTAATCTTAATGAAAATGCCACATTTTTTTGTTCATTTCCCACTGCATAGTAATTTTTACTTTGTGTCTGTGTGGGTGTCGTACTGCAGATTGAACCCAGAGCCGCCTGCACATTAAAAAATATTCTACCACTAAGCCAAAGCCCAACCCTTTTAAAAATTTTGTTTTGAGACAGGGTCTTGCAAAATTGCTCAGGTTGTCCCTGAATTTGTGATCCTCCTGCCTCAGCTTCTTGAGTAGCTAGATTCAGACCTGCCTGGTCATTTTCACTTTTTGACTAATATGAATAAGATTCGTATATATAATATGAATATTATATATAATATGAACATTATATGAACATTCATGTACAAATCATTGGTGGACAACTGTTTTATTTATCTTGAGATTGTAAGTAGGAGTGGAAGAGGTGGATCGTTAACTCCATATTTAACTTTCTGAAAAGTTCCAGATCATTTTCAGACCAGTGGAACCAGCTTACCTTATTATTAAGAGTGCTGAATAAAGCTTCTGATTTCCGCACTCCCTTAACAACACATCATTATCATTCATTTTATTGTGACGACCTTTGAATGTGTGAAGTGCTTCATCAAATGTGCTTTAGCTTTGCCTTTCCTGATGGCTAATAATTCTAAAATCTTTTAGGAGTACTGTTAATGTGTCTCTTCTAAGCATGAGAAAAACCCCATTGTATTATGGAAATTTTAAGTTTTAGAGACTTACCTCTTTATCTAATACTTTTATTTTTATTTTTGTGCAGTAAAATACTACAAGACTTTCAAGCTTGTTGTCTTTTCTCTATCTGTGCCCGAAAGAGCTGTTTGATGAGTCTTTTTTTCCCTACTTTTAAACTCCATAGCAAACAATTTCTTCACCAGGTCATGAGCATCAGCAGGATCATAAAAATTAAGGGGCACGAAGTCATACAGGATTTGGTAAGGGATCAGCCCTTAGCAGGAGTGGATCAGCTGAAGATAGTGGTGATGCTTTTAATATTGTAGCTTCTGATATCTGCCCATCTGGCAAAGTATGTAACATGAAGGAAAAACTTCATATGCCGTGCGAAATCCATCCCAATAAGTGTACACCCACCCTGACCCCTTCTCTCCTAGCAGGAAGGAAAGGCAGTCTTGAGGTTTCAGCCACCCACAACTTCTTAGTAGAAATCTCACTCTGAACTTCGCTCACCCACATCCCAGAAGAGAGAGGACGCTGATCTTATCGCTGCATGCTGGGAACAGGTTATTGCCAAGACATTAATGAATCCAACAGCGAATTAACTGCTCTCCATTGTTGCAGTTGAACTCAAGCCATTGCCCTTGAGTTGTGTTTGCACACTGAGGAGTACCAGAGCAGCTGCAGAGGAAAGGCTCGATGCATATACCCAACAAGTAAGCCCCAGACCTCTATAAATATCCATCACAAGAAAATGAATTGTGAGAGATCAGAGGATTTTGACTTCTTCATGAGGCCACAGATATGCGACAGGGAACTTTTCAGAATAACAGGTCCGTTTTGTTGTAATGGAGACCAATAGCTAGTTTTACCAAGAGCTTCCTTTGCAGCCCAGGTGCTAGTATGGAGAGCAGAAAGGGCCACACCAAAACCAGAATTCTACGCCTCTCTGTGAGACTTTCTGGTAAGTAGTTTATTTACCATCACAATTTTCAAAACACTATCCCAGAATCAGGATATACCTACACCTTAATAACATATTACAGAACATTGTACATATTTTCATTACCATTTTGATGGCATTTATGTAATGACCTATCATAGCACCTTTTCTATGTGTGTCTAAGTTTCCACAATACTACTTGTATTGCCAGAGTAGAAATAACTTTAGAGGTTATCACAAAACCTGAGGGATTTAGCATGATGTCTCCAGTACTGGAAGAAAAACCCAAAACATAACCAGAAACCCTGGGATACAAAATTCTTTAAATGAGATAATGTTTGTGGAAAATTACTTATGGTAAACAATAGATAATGCTAAGTGTTAATCCTCTGCTTTTGATGAGCAGGACAAAAAGGAATAATTTTTAGAGAGAAATATAGGGACACATTCCCATTTTGAGACAATATAGCATAACAATAGACCTACAAAAATATCTGTTTAAATAAAAATCATTATTATAGAAGAAGTTATGTTTAGAAACGTATTCATTAACTAAGTAGGGTTTCATCTTTATCTTACAACACATGGATGCTTGGGGAGGGAGTTGCAAGCAATTATTCACTGTAATAAATCCCTGAAGCTTGTGAATAATCTACTTCATACACAACCCCCCTCCTTTAGAAATATTATATTTTGGGGTCACTCATAAGTGACTTCATTCTCGTTCACCTGACTTTGAGATGACTGATTAAGAAAGAAGATGCAGAGCTGCTTGTTCTGTGGGAACTGCCGATGGTCTCCATAAGGATATGTTTAAGAGACAGGAGACACTGACTTTTTCAGAAGCCACTGGGCTATGCGGCCTCACTTATGCCCACAGAGGCTTTATTTTTCTCAGCAAGATATCTGCACCAGAACCACTGAACAGAAATGTCCTCTCGCCTCTGTGAAGTCTCTGTTAGATCCTTTAGGTCCCACACAGTACCGTCTTTAAAGAATCTTTTAAAAACTCTGCTCCATGGATGTACTTGACCGACCTTCTTCATTCTTAAAACCTTTACTGAGTGCACATTTACACAAGGTGTTGCCCTATGTTTACTACACAATTAAGAGGCCCAACTGGGACCTGGAAAAGCGCATATTCAAGATCGAATGAGGGGCTTTGACAAGTATTAAGTGCTCCATTCCCAGAGCTGCCCAAGGAAACACTAAGGGAAAATAATGATAATTTGTAGATTACATAGAATTGTTACCAAGTTTCCTGCACATATTGAGTTCATCTTCCCATTAGATTGTAAGTTGGTTGAAGGACAGTGTCGGAGACCAGCTCCAACAGGGGGTCTCAGGAGACGAACGGATGGTGAGGAGTCGGCAAAAGAGGGGTGGGAGAAACAACACAGACACCAAAGTGAAGGTGTTGATCCCAATCTTTACTTGTGAAGTTGGATCATATATACTTTTCATTTTGGCAGGCTTACAGTACTTTGTGGTTACAAAACAGGAATCATTATTAAAACAAAACAAAATATTACGTAGCTACAATTAGAATAGAAGAATGTATCTTGGCTTATGCATAAGCAAGCATTTGTACTTTCAGTTCGAGTTTTGCTTTGAGCTGTTTCTGCTTAGTTAACTTTTAATAATAGTTACAAATGTCCCAAACTATTGGCCTATACCTTGACTATTCTTTCTTGACTTACTGACTGGAACCGGTGCCATGGTTACGGCAAGTAGTTGATTTGTTATTACTTTTAATCAAAAAAAATTAAGAGCACAAACCTTTGTGCACAGGAACAAGAACAAGTTGCCCATTACTAAGCACCAATCTATCTTGTTAACATTAATTTTCCTTCTCTAGATTTTAATTTAATTTCTCAAAAACTTCCTTGACAGGAATACAGGAGTTTTTCTTTAGACATTAACAATTTACACTCCACAGCTGAATCATTGCATTTAGAGCAAACAGATCTATGCTTTAGAAATAGTTGCATTTAATTGGGAAAGTCATGATTTTTCCTTTATATTTAATGGTCATATGAGAAATCAGAACTATACTTATTAAAGGAATACAAAAACAAATCAGCCCATTCCCAGAAACATACTGTGCTCCTCCAGAGGATGGATGCCTTGCGCCATCCACCTCGGTAGGGCCTTGCCATTGCCTGAGTCAGGGGAGGGGCGCAACAGGACAGGGATCAGATCTTATCCTTTTTGGGTTTCTTAGTAGATCTGGCTTAGGACTAAATTAGTCCTAATTTATTGATGTTTCCCTACTTGCATTAATATATTGTGCATTAATTACAATTCTTTTTTCTGTAAACTGGGGATAATTGGTTATCTTATAGGTTGTTGTGTAAACCAAATGAGTTAATGCATGTAAAAGTCTTATAGGCATTTAATAAATGTTAGGTGTTTTTATCTAATGTGTGTCTCTATTCGTTACTAAGTTTGAAAAATCCTGATTGAATTAAGGTATGTAAAAATTAATCTTTTCAAAGAAATTTTCTGAGTTTTGATAGAATGGATTATCCGAAATTCAATCTAATTTCCACAGAAAACATGCCACTTTTAAACTACATTAAACAAGGTTATTAAAGTCAGGCATTTATGTGTATTGAATCAATCTAAGAAGATTCACACTCAAATTAATTTTCTATGAAATATGCCCTAGATGATTATGATGATTATGGTTATTATTATTGCAGAGCAGAGGGTTTACTATTAAGTTGATCTAATTCCTATGCTGCATTATATAAATTCTAAGGAGCAAGTACATATTGTGTCACAAAGTGTCATTCATGAGTTATGATTGTTAATAATGGATTCTAATGGTTACCATATGATGATTCAATCTAATGCCCTAAATTAATAAAGACCTACAAAAAATTAGCCAGTAAAACCAAGGAACAACTTATATGTAGATAAAATTATATAAACATAAATTGTGAGATTTTTTTAATGCCCCATGAAATTGTCCCTCCTGAAGTGACCTTTATATTTAAGACCTATACAATAGCAGTATGCACAACTTCAGAGATTGTAGTTTTAAATCCCTGAACATTTACGTTTAGTTTTCCCTTTTACACATCCACAGACCATGTACCAATTTCGCATAGTAAAATCTGCTGGAAGTGCCTTCTATGTGGAATTTTATTTCTTTTTCTGAAAACATCTAGATATCTACCTATAAGAGAGATTGTCATATTGATTTTTTGATATGGGGAGTTAAAAGAAAGTACTTGTCACTGATTTCTAAATGACTTGAAGTTCATCCAGGTAGTTGATAGAGAAAACAGAGAACGTAAGAAATGTCAAGTACATGTAGCTTCCAGCTCCATTTCAAAGTTGATTTATTGTAAATCAATGCTAATAAAATAACCTCTTGTTTAGGGAAATTATTTAGATAAAGTGATACCTACAACTGTCCTAGATAGTGTGGTGTTTTTAGTCATTTCTGGATAAACTTTTACTACAATTTTCGTGAACACCAAGTATCACAAGAATCTCTACTTTCTCTATTTCCTTCTCTGCTTTCTCTATTCTCCTGGGAGATTTAATATTCTCATTTTTCTGTAACAGTTGCCTTCAAGACAATGACTCCCAAATCCACACCTGCAGTTCTAGGCTGTCTGTGAAGGGCATTTCCACGTGATTATACCACAGATAACTCACATTCAACATTACTCAAATCAAATCCACCAAATCCTCCTCTACATCTGCTATTCCTCACATATTCCTGTTTTCCTGAGTGATCCCACCAGCTAGCCAGCCTGCCCAAACTGATTTGTTGTCTTTACCGTGTCCTCTTCAACTAAGACTTTAAAGTTCTCCATATCCTTCTCCATGAGGGCTTCAGAGATTTTCTCTCACCTTCAACACAGCACGTCTTCAGATACAGACCACTTCATTTTGATCTTGTTTTAGCACTCAGATCACTCTTTTGAACTAAACAGGAAATATGCTAGGAATGGGATTGTTTTGAATAGAATAACTACATATTTAACTAAATTAGAAATTACTATATATTTTTGAAAAGTAAGTGTATAGACTTCAAATTTCACCTTGAGTATCTATCGAAATAGCTAGAAAGCATGTTGTTTTCATCATTATAATAACCAAAAAAGAGCAGAAGAAAATGCAAATTAATGACTTTCCTTGACTTTATTAGGGATGAAGATTATAAGGCAAACAACTAACCGAAGTCTGGGGAGAGATAAGTAACCAAAATAATCCAGGCAATTTTTAACTATGGGAGAACCCACTAGATACATAGGAGTTTATTTATAAAAAAACTCAAATAAAAAATAGTTAATGGATTGCTAAACACTAAGTATAGACTGGTTTAAGAGCATAAAGACCCAGAGGTTTATAGACATAAGATGTTTATATTTTTTATTTTTCTCCATGGATTCCACCAAATGCTCCCAGGAAGATAGGGAAGTATTCTGAGAAAGTGTCTTTAATGGTATCATTTCTTGGATAGGTGGAGGGACAAAGAGCAGCAACAGCAGCCAAAACTCCTCCCAGACCCATTTCCTGATTTTTCGCATAGAACAAAAGCTGTAATCTTCAGGGGCAAGAGTAACAGAAACTGTTACATTAGAACACTCAACGGAAAACCTTTGCAGCTATGGAAAGGAACAGGCTGAAATGTCTAACGTCAGGAGGAATAAGAACTAGGATCAGCCATATTGGTAGAAAGTGGGTCACTGTGAAGGCCATATTCCTGTGACTGAGTTTACATTACCTAAGGCAGGGCTTCCTGGAAACATCAGAAATCCCTTCTCTGTTTCCCACTAGTCCACTAACATGCATTGACTGAAAATAACAGTAGAATACAGCTGAGAATTCTTCAAGAAATAGATTATCTCTGGAGAACAGCGAAAATAGAATACTCAAAAGCAAGCAGGGAACAATATTAACAAACTCAACTCAGCCATATAGAATAAGGATAACATTACAGTTAATTGAGATCAATCCCAGAATGCAAGGCTGGTTCAATATTCAAAAATTCAATCAACCGAATTTCCATAGTAACAGACGAAATAAGAAAAAATATATATAATTTCAATAGATGCAAAGAAAATAAGAAAATTCAATATCTAGTTATGATAAAAACTATAACTAAATGAAACTAGGGGCAATGTCCAGTGGTAGAGTGCATGCTTAGTGTGCATAAGGCTGTGAATTCAAAACCCAGCACACATACACACACAAAAAAAAAAACTACTAGTAAAAAATGGATAGACATTTTCTAACTTGATAAAAGGCATTGAGTAAATGTAATGTGCCAGACACATAGCTTATATTATCTCAAAACTTTTTTCAGCAGTTGTGAAATACACATCATTAATATCCTAAGCAAGGAACAAACTGAGGAATAGAGATGAGCTGACTTTTTAACAAACAACATCTAGTAAACAACAGATGGATTACAATCCACATATATCTGGACCAAGAGCCTACTGTTTTACTATAATATTTTTCATTTAAGATTGAAAAAGAAACAGAAATTTTAGTTCAAAACAATGGATCACGGATTAGCATGGGTAACATGATAGAAAAACAGTAATTGTATCAATCATTTTTTTTTCAGGAAATGTAATGTTTGGTGAGGTAAATCTTATAATACAAAAGAAAAAAAATACCTAAGTATATATCATTTGTCAAAATTTCTTGTATCTTATAAAACTTAAAAAAATAAAAGTTTCTACTGAAAAAAATAGATCAATGTATTTAAAAGCAGGTGACTTATAATTTTACTTTTAAGAAATAATCAGAGATGATCACAGATATATATGTATGAAAGCTTCTATTCCAATATTTATGATAGTAAATGGAATGTAAGGTTTCTATGTTCAATAAAAAGGGAGATATTAACTTAATTTCATGTTAGAAAATTAATATTACAAGGCAAACAACTACATAGAGTACAACAATATTGGGAAATTTTGCTTTGGATATTTTAAAGATAGATAGACGTAAAATGAAATAAATGAAAAGAGAGCTTTGATTTTGTGACCTGTTCTATTCTTCTGAATAACTTTCTGCATTTTCTTCATTTTTCCACAATGAAAACTTATTACTTGAAATAACAGACATACAAAAAAGAATTCATCACAGTGAAGCACAGTGTTAGGAGGGAGATACTGCAGTTTCAATGAGTCACAGGGTTTGATAGCTGGTTGTGCATTTTGACCAAGTCTCCATTTTTTCTTACAAAAGAGCATCCACGCAATAGTCTGTGAGAAGTTATGCTCTCTCTAAAGTCACTCCTATACGTCTCGTTCCAGAGTCCAGCCATCTCTGTATACAATATTATTAGCCATGTTGCTGCAGATTAACAAGCTTGTTTGGGGTGCTCTCAGTCCATTCTCGTCATGGTCTCTTTTTCTCTCTTTTGTAGCTATGACAACATTGGAAATGAGCAATCAATCGTTTGTCACTGAATCATCTTCTTGGGATTTTCCAACCACTCAAACCTACAGGGCTGGTTCTTTCTGCTCTTTCTGGTCATTTAACTGAGCACTCTCCTGGGGAACATGCTCATAATAGTGGCCACCACGGTCAGTACTGCTCTCCACACTCCAATGTACTTTTTCCTCAGCAATTTGAGCTTCTTGGACGTCTACTAAACATCCACCACCCTCCCAGTACTGCTGGTGAACTTCTTCTGGGTGAAGAAGGCCATTTCTTAAGAGGGCTTCCTTTCCCAGATCTTCTTCTTGGTGACAAGTGCTGGCACAGAAGGCGTCTTACTGGCTGTGTGGCCAGTATGACTGCTGTGTGGCCACCTGCCGTCCTCCTCAGTACCCAGTCATCATGAGTGTGAAGGTCCGTGTTGGCCTGGTGACTGGGTCCTGGCTGTGTGGGCAGGTGAATTTTGTCACACACACGTTGCTGGCCATCACACTCACTCTGTGTGGGCCCCAGAAGTTCAGCCACTTTCTCTGTGACACCCCATTGCTCCTGAAGCTCTCCTGCACAGACACCTCTTTCAACGAGTCTGCGCTCCACGTTGTCAGTGCCACCATGGGCCTGAGCCCCTGCCTCTTCACTGCAGGCTCCTACGCACTCATCATTGCAGCCATCCTGGGGATTCACTCTGCCCAGGGCAGGAGGAAAGCCTTCACCTGTGCGTCCCCCCTCACTGTCATGGTGGTCTTTTATGGAACAGCCAACTTCCACTATGACAGGTCCAGAGAAGGCTGGACCTGGACACCCTGGTCTCTGTGCTCTTCTGTGTGGTGAGCCCCCTGTTGAGCCCCATCATTCACAGCCTGAGGAGCAACGAGGTCCAGAGTGCCCTGAGGAAGCTGGCTGGAGGGTGTGCATCCCTTTGCATGATCAAAGTCTTGACCAATCGTCAAACTGAAGTATACAGTATCTGAAAAAGATGCCTCCAAGGGACTTGTAGGCACCTGGTTAGAGAGTCTGTATCTGGAGCTTCAACTCCAACTCCTGCTTTTAAAATCTCTGAGACTCCTTTCTCTCCTCTCTTTTCACAAACACCCTTTTCCCACTTTCAGGTTCAAGTGTGTCGGACACCTTGTGTGGGTGTTCAGAACCATCTCTGTCCTTCTGTGTTCTCCCCACCCCAGAGGGACAGAAAGTACGAGAACCTCGTTTCCCACACTCCCCTGCCTGCAGGCCTCCATTTTAGGAGGTTCTGTGAAGATCAGCCAAACACTAGGCAGAGAGAAAGAAAAAGAAGGAATAAAGCGGGTTCTTTTGGATCCCATAGCAGCAGCAGCAAACCAGCCCTTTAGAGGCAGGAACTAATATACTTGGTGCCAGGAGCTGTGTGTGCAGGCTCCTAGAGAGCTGTTCCAGAATGTGGGTTACAATAGCATGGAATGAGCGTCTCTTTCCAGGAAAGTTAGGGTTTCCATATATGGGGTTGTGTCACCTTCCCTATTTTCCTTTTTTCTTCCAGATCTCCCAACCATTTTATAACTTTTTTCTGTGTCAACTTCCTCTACCCTAAGACATCAAGAGTCATTCTTCGTCTCTACCTGACCACGGTGGCACTGACTACAATAGTGGTTTACATCAGAGATGGTTCTAGATAACAGATCTGAGGAGGTAGGTTGGATGTCTGACCTGAGGGAATTGAATATTTTGATGATGTCATAGCCCATGGGAAAAGAGACCTGATAATTCCTGGTGTGCAAT
Source organism: Ictidomys tridecemlineatus (assembly GCF_052094955.1). Classification (NCBI taxonomy): domain Eukaryota; kingdom Metazoa; phylum Chordata; class Mammalia; order Rodentia; family Sciuridae; genus Ictidomys; species Ictidomys tridecemlineatus. The sequence goes on along the minus strand of NW_027523043.1, from coordinate 48,072 downwards.
GACCCAACAGAGACTTTAAGTTATCGTGGCCTGAAATCAAATGTCTATGGAAAACTGAGCTTTGGAATAACACCATCGACCTTCAGGGTGGGAATGAACATTACAACATGACTACAGACTGCTGTTACTGACTGGAGTGGGAGACTTACAGAAAGAAAATGATAGGTTCAAGCATTATATTCCTCCTTCAAGTCAGGTTCAGATCATCAGAAATATTTTCTCTCTGGAAATTGATAAAGGTTAATTTCAGAATAAAACATCCAATTCTCCAAATTGCAGAAGTACAAAGAAAATTATAAATCCACAATTTCTCCAGGTCTCTATTATGTCAATTAGGACATTAATGAAAGAATGATTGAGACCCTGTTAATTAGAATGGCAAAATAACAGTGGAATAAGACAAATCTCAGATTCTTGAAACCTGAAATCTCCATTAATCTTCTTTGCTGTCAGAAGCAGCCCCTCCTCCCCCAAGGAGACTAGCTTCCCCTAAATTGAAGATCCTATGATGACTGTACCGGGGCAGTTGTCTTTTATTTTTTTAAGAGATTGTGAGAGAGGAGAGGAGAGGAGAGGAGAGGAGAGGGGAGAGAGAGAAAGATAGATAGATAGATAGAGAGAGAGAGAGAGAGAGAGAGAGAGAGAGAATTTTTAATATTCATTTTCTAGTTCACGGCAGACACAACATCTTTGTTGGTATGTGGTGCTGAGGATGGAACCCAGGCCGTATGCGTGCCAGGCAAGTGCACTACTTCTTGAGCCACATCCCCAGCCCAATTGTCTTTAAGATCCTCATCCATCACCCACATTGTCACAAGACTCTTAATTGGGGTCTGATCCTAGAACAACTCAGGTAAGAGTATAAAATATAGTCCAGGAGAGTATAAGGGTCACACCAAAATAAAAGGTAAATATTTTACTGTATTTTGTTCATAGGAGCCTTAAGAATATATAAAAGAATTTGTTTGAGTCTTCTAGACCAAAGAAGTCAGGACATAATGCTGGATCATCTTGAATGTAGTCACAGGGTCCTAATCACCAGAAATGTTAGGGCCAAGGATTTTCCTGAGCCACGGGGAGTGGCTATTAGACTCTCTTTGGTTGATGGACTGAAATCCGGACTCAGTGTTTGCTTAAGTTCAATGACCAATATGATCCTGGAATAATGGAGAGCATTGTGATCAGAAATAAATAAGTTGTTGGATGGCGTGTTATGGGACCCCTTCCCTAGCCTCACAGCTAGATCTGGAGGAGGGCCTGGAGCACCAGCCTTGTCCAAGGCCTAGTGGACATGCGTTCAGAAGGCAGCACCAGATCTTTGTGAAACCCGCAGCCGCTGTCCTCCGCAGCCTGAGAAGACTTTAACAGATGGCATTATTGAAACGGGTTCCCTGATTTCAGTGAGAATAAGAGGACCCTGATGTAGAAGAAAACATGTGGTGGAGCAGTGATCAGAACATTTGAATCTGTAAAGATTTTTGACAGTGGTAAATGATCGTGGTTTTCATAGATGGGAAAAAATGGGCACCCTCCTAGAATAGTGCCTGTCCTATGTAATGGGAAACTCTTCTTTTCACACTTCATTGGTGCATTGTAGTGGTCCATAAGGGTGGGATTTTCTTACACATATTTGAACATGCACACAAAATAACCGTGAACTTTGGCCAATATCATTGCAATATTTCCCTTTTCTTCACCTTCTCCCCTGGTGCCTTGACTCTACTGATCTTTCTTCAACTTTCATGATGAGACTCCCTTCCCAACTTTCCTTCCTTTTCCTCCTCTAGTTTTAACAGAGGAAAAACATACGGCCCATAACTTTCTGAGTTGCTTATTTCCCTTAATGTTCTGAAGATCCATCCATCTTCCAGCATGACATAATTTCGTTCTTCTTTATGGCTGAATGAAATTCCATTGTGCATATACCAGATTATTTTTATCCTTTCGTCCACTGATGTCACCTCGGCTGGTTAATGGGCATGTATGTGTCATTATAGTATGATGACTTCGATCCGCTGTGATAAATACCAAGCAGAGGTAGAGCTGGATCGCAGGGTGGTCCATGGCTACTCCTGAGGAGCCTCTATCCCGATTTCAGTGGTGGTTGTGCTGATTTACATGCCCACCAACAATGTGAGAGTGCTCCTTTCTTTCCAATTCTCTCCTAGTCACACTCATTTTTGTGTGTATTCTTGGTGGTTGCCTTTGTCACTGAAGTGAGATGAAATCTCAGGGTAGTCTTGACTTGCAAGTATTTTCATATATTTGTTGGCCACTCACATATTTTCTTCTAAGACATGTTTGTTTAGTTCATTTAGTTTTCTCATTTGATAATTGGGTTATTTGATAATTGGGTTATTTAATAATTGTGGGTTTGATGTTAAGTTTTTTGAGTTCTTTATTAATATTCTGAATATTCATCCTCTTTTAAAATAGCCCCTCATAAAGATTTTCTCCCTTTCCGTAGGTTATCTCTTCATATTCTAATTGTCTCCTTTGCTGTGCAGAACCTTCTTAATTTCATGCCATCCTATTAGCTAACTTTTGTGTTATCTCCTCTGCTTTGGCATCCTATTGAGAAAGTAATTGCCTCTTCCTGTAGGTTGGAGTATTGACTTTGTTTTTTTCTAGAAACTGCATAATTTCTGGTCTAGTGCCTGGGTCTTTAATAAATTTTGAGTTGATTTTTTTGCAGGGTGAGCAATAGTTTCAGGTCTCATTCTTTTGCATTTAGACAGGGTGTAGAAGGACTCTTTCAGAGAGTAGATTTTAAAGACTGGGGTGCAGAAGAACTGTTGCAGAGAGCAGAAGTTGGAGACTGAGGTGCAGAAGGACTGTTACATAAAGCAGAGTTTGAAGACTGGGGTGCACAAGGATCATTGCGGAGAGCAGAGTTTTTCAGACTGAGGTGCAAAAGGACTGTTGCAGAGAGCAGAGGTTGGAGACTGGGGTTCAGAAATACTTTTGCAGAGAGAAGAGTTTGGAGACAAGGGTGCAAAAGGATGGTTGCAGACAGCAGAGGTTAGAGACTGGGGTGCAGAAGGACTATTGCAGAGGTCAGAGTTTGGGAACTGAGGTGCAGAAGGATTGTTACAGAGAACAGAAGTGAAGACTGGGGTGCAGAAGGACTGTTGCAGAGAGCAAAGGTTGGAGACTGGGGTGCAGAAGGCCTGTTACAGAGAGCAGAGTTTGGAGACTGGGGTTCAGAAAGACTGATACAGAAAGCAGAGTTGGAGACTAGGGTGCAGAAAGACCATTACAGAGTGCAGAAGTTGGAGACTGCGGAAAAGAAGGACTGTTACAGAGAGCAGAGATTGGAAATTGGGGAGAAGAAAGACTGTTTCAGAGAACAGAGGTTGGAGACTGGGTTGCAGCAGGACCGCTGAAAAAAGCAGACGTTGGAGACTGGGTTGGAGAAGAAATGTTAGAGAGAGCAGAGTTTGGAAACGTGGGTGCAGAAGGACCTTACAGAGAACAGAGGTTGGAGACAGGGGTGCAGAAGGAGTGTTAAGGGGAGGAGACGTTGGAGACTGGGGTGCAGAACGATCGTTGCAGAGAGCAGAGGTTGGAGACTGGGGTTCAGAAGGATGGTTGAAAAGAGCAGAGGTTGAAGACTGAGGTACAGAAAAACTGTTACAGAGAGCAGAGTTTGAAGAGTGAGGTGCAGAAGGATCGTTGAAGAGTGTAGAGGTGTAGAGCTGGAGACTGGGCTGCAGAAATACCATTACAGAGAGCAGAGGTGGGAGACTGGGGTGCAGAAAGACTGTTACAGAGAGCAGAGGTGGGAGACTGGGGTGCAGAAGGAATGTTGCAGAAAGCAAAGTTTGGAGTCTTGGGAGCAGAAGGGCTGTTGCAGAGAGCAGAGTTTGGAGACTGAGATGAAGAAGGACTGTTAGACCGAGTAGAAGTTGGAGATTGGTTTGAAGAATTATGATACAAAAAGCTGAGGTGGGAGCCTGGGGTGCAGAAGGACCGTTAAAGAGAGCAGAGTTGGAGACTGTTGTGCAGAAGGACTGTTTTAGAGAGCAGAGTTTTGAGACAGGGGTGCACAAGAACTGTTATAGAGAGCAGACTTTTGAGGCTGGGTTGCAGAAGGACTGTTATAGAGAGCAGAGTTTTGAGGCTGGGTTGCAGAAGGATTTTACAGAGAGCAGAGGTTGGTGACTGAGGTGCAGGACGACTGTTACAGAGAGCAGTGGTTGTAGACTGGGTTGCAGAAGGATCGTGAAGAGAGCAGAGGTTTCAGACTGAGGTGCAGAAGGACTTTTACAGAGAGAAGAGGAAGAAGACTGAGGTGCAGAAGGACGGTTACAGAGAGCAGAGTTTTGTGACTGAGGTGCAAAAGGACTGTTACAGAAGCAGAGGTTAGAAATTGGGGTGCAGAGGGACCGTTACAAAGAACAGATGTTGGAGACTGCGGTATACAAAGACTGTAACAGAGAGCAGAGTTTGGAGAATATAGTGCAGAAGGACTGTTACAGAGAGCAGAGGTTGGAGACTGGGGTGTAGAAGGACTGATACACAGAGCAGAGGTTGAAGACTGGGTGTAGAATGACTGTTGCAGAGAGCATAGGTTAGAGACTTGGGTGCAGAAGGACTGTTGCAGAGAGCAGAATTTGGAGACTGAGGTGCAGAAGGACTGTTACAGAGAGCAGAGTTTGGAGATTGGTGTGCAGAAGGACTGTTGCAGATAGCAGAGGTTGGAAACTGGGTGAAGAAGGACTGTTGCAGGGAGCAGGTGTTGGTGACATGGGTGCAGAAAGACTTTTGAAGAAAGTAAAAATTTGGAGACTGAGGTGCAGTAGACTGTTGTAGATAGCAGAGGTTGGAAAAATTGGGTGCAGAAGGACTGATACAGAAAGCAGAGGTTGGGGACTGAGGTGCAGAAGGACCATTACAGACAGCAGTGTTTAGAGAGTGCAATACAGGAGGACTGTTACAGAGAGCAGAGGTTGGAGACTGGAGTGGAGAAGAACTGTTTCAGAGTGCAGACGTTGGAGACTGGTGTGCAGAAGAACTGTTGAAGAGAGTAGAGGTAGAGAGACTGAGATGCAGAAAGACTCTTAAAGAGAGCAGAGTTTGGATACTGGGGTGCAGAAGGACTGATGCAGAGAGCAGAGTTTGGAGACTGGGGTGTAGAAGGCTGTTACAGAGAGCAGAGGTTGAAGACAGGGAACAGAAGGGCTGTTACAGAGAGCAGAGTTTGGAGACTGAGTTGCAGAAGAATATAACGTAGAGGAGAGTTTGGAGACTGCGGTGCAGAAGGATTGTTACAGAGAGCAGAGGTTGGCGCCTGGAGTGCAGAAGGATTATTGCAGAGAGCAGAGTTGGAGATGGGTTTGCAAAAGGATCGTTGCAGAGAGCAGAGGTTGGAGACTTGGGTGCAGAAGGACGGTTGCAGAGAGCAGAGGTTGGAAACTGCGATGCAGAGGGACTGTTACACAGAGCAGAGGTTGAAGACTGGAGTGTAGAAGGACTGTTTCAGAGAACAGAGTTTGGAGACTGGAATGCAGAAGGACTGTTCCAGATAGCAGAGGTTAAAAACTGGGGTGAAGAAAGACTGTTGCAGGGAGCAGGTTTTGGAGACATGGGTGCAGAAATACTTTTGCAGAGAGTAGAATTTGGAGACTGAGGTTCGGAAGGGACTGCTGCAGATAGCAGAGGTTGGAGACTGGGTTGCAGAAGGACTGATACATAAAGCAGAGGTTTGGGTCTGAGGTTCAGAAGGACCATTACAGATACAGAGTTTAGAGACTGCAATACAGGAAGACTGTTACAGAGAGCAGAGGTTGGAGACTGGAGTGGAGAAGAACTGTTTCAGAGTGCCGACACTGGAGACTGTTGTGCAGAAGAACTGTTTCAGAGAGTAGAGTTAGGAGACTGAGATGCAGAAAGACTGTTAAAGATAGCAGAGTTTGGAGACTGGGGTACAGAAGGACTGACACTAAGAGCAGAGGTTGGAGACTGGGTACAGAAGGGCTGTTACTGAGAGCAGAGTTTGGAGACTGGGTTGCAGAAAGAATATTACGTAGAGCAGAGTTTGGAGACTGTGGTGCAGAAGGATTGTTACAGAGATCAGAGGTTGGAGACTGCGGTGCTTAAGGATCAGATTGTTACAGAGAGCATAGGTTTGCGACTCGGGTGAAGTAGGATTATTGCAGAGAGCAGAGGTTGGAGACTTGGGTGCAGAAGGACGGTTGCAGAGAGCAGATGTTGGAGACTGGGATGCAGAAAGATCGTTGCAGAGAGCAGAGATTGGAAACTGGGTTGCAGAAGAATATTACGTAGAGCAGATTTTGGAGACTGTTGTGCAGAAGGATTCTTACAGAGAGCAGAGATTGGCGACTGGGGTGCAGTAGGATTATTGCAGAGAGCAGGTGTTGGAGACTGGTGTGCAGAAGGATCGTTGCAGAGAGCAGAGGTTGGAGACTTGGTTTCAGAAGGACGGTTGCAGAGAGCAGATATTGGAGACTGGGATGCAGTAGGATCGTTGCAGAGAGCAGAGATTAGAAACTGGGTTGCAGAAAAACTGTTAAACAGAGCAGAGTTTGAAGACTGGAGTGTAGAAGGACTGCTGCAGAGAGCAGAGTTTTGAGACTAGGGTGCAGAAGGACTGTTACAGAGAGCAGAGGTAGGAGACTGCAGTACAGAAGGACTGTTACAGAGAGCAGAGTTTGAAGACCAGGGTACAGAAGGACTGTTGCAGAGGGCAGAGGTGGAAGAATGGGATGCAGTAGAACTGTTTCAGAGACTAGATATTAGAGACTGGGGTGCAGAAAAACTGTTGCAGAGAGCAGAAGTTGGAGACTGGGGTGCAGAAAAATTGTTGAACGAAGCAGAGGTTTGAGACTGGGGTGAAAATGGACTGTTACAGAAATCAGAGTTTGGATAATTGGGGTGCAGAAGAATCTTACAGAGAGCAGAGATTGGAGATTGGGGTGCAGATGAACTGTTGCATAGAGCAGAGGTTGGAGACTGGTTGCAGAAGGACTGTTACAGAGAGCAGAGATTGGAGACTGTTTGGCAGAAGTATATAACATAGAGCAGAGGTTGGAGACTGAGGTGCAGAAGAAATGTTACCGAGAGAAATGGTCGGAGACTGGCGTGCAGAAGGATTTTTGCAGGGAGCAGAGGTTGGAGACTGACATGTTGAAGGACTCTTGCAGACAACAGAGGTTGGAGAATGGGGTGCAGAAGGACCGTTGCAGAGAGCAGATGATGGAGACTGAGGTGCAGAAGGATTGTTACAGAGAGCAGAGGTTGGAGAGTGGGGTAAAGAAGGACTGTTACGGAGATCAGAGTTTTGAGACTGGGGTGCAGAAGGATCTTTCAGAGTGCAGAGGTAGGAGACTGCGGTGCAGATGAACTGTTGAACAGAGCAGAGGTTTGAGACTGGGGTGCATAAGGACTGTTACAGAGAGCAGAGTTTCGAGACTTTGTTGCAGAAAATTTTACATAAAAGCAGAGTTTGGAGACTGAGGGCAGAAGAAATGATACCCAGGGAAGAGTTTGGACACTGGGGTGCAGAAGGACTGTTGCTGAGACCAGAGGTTGGAGACTGTCGTGCAGAAGGACCCTTGCAGAGAGCAGATGTTGGATACTGGGTTTGAGAAGGAATGTTACAGAGAGCAGAGTTTGGAAACTGGGGTGTAGAAGGATCTTACAGAGATCAGAGGTTGGAGACTGGGGTTCAGAAGGACTGTTACAGAGAGCAGAGGTTGGAGACTGAGTTGCAGAAGGACTGTTACAGAAAGCAGAGTTTAGAGACTGTGGTTCACAAGGATCCTTGCAGAGATCAGAGTTTTCAGACTGATGTACACAAGGACTGTTGCAGAGAGCAGATGTTGGAGCCTGGGGTGCAGAAGGATCATTGCAGAGAGCAGAGGCTAGAGACTCGGTGCAATAGGACCATTGCAGAGGTAAGAGTTTGGAAACTGAGGTGCAGAAAGATTGTTACAGAGAACAGAAGTTGGATACTGGGGTGCAGAAGGACTGTTGCAGAGAGCAGAGGTTGAAAACTGGGGTTTAGAAAGACTGTGCCATAGAGCAGAGGTTGTAGACTGGGGTGCAGAAGGACTGTTACAGAGAGCAGAGTTTGGAGACAGGGTGGCAGAAGGATCTTACTGAGAGCAGAGGTTGGAGACTGAGGTGGAACAAGACTGTTACAGAGAGCAAATTTTGGAGACTGGGGTGCAGAAGGATCATTGCAGAGAACAGAGGTTTCCGACTGAGGTACAGAAGGACTGTTGGAGATTTCAGAGGTTGGAGACTGGGGTGCAGAAGAATCTTTGCAGAGAACAGATGTTTGAGACTGGGGTGCAGAAGGACTATTACAGAGAACAGAGGTTGGAGACTGCGGTGCAGAAGGCCTGTTATAGAGAGCAGAGTTTGGAGACTGGGGTGCAGAAAAACTGTTGCAAATTGCAGAGGTGGGAGAATGAGGTGAAGAAGGACTGTTGCAGGGTGCAGGTGTTGGAGACTTGGGTTCGGAGGATTGTTGAAGAGAGCAGAATTTGGAGACTGAGGTGCAGAATAACTGTTACAGAGAGCAGAGTTTTGAGACTGGACTCAGGAGGTCTGATACAGAAAGCAGAGGTTGGAGACTGGCGTGCAGAAGGACCATTGCAGAGAGCAGAGTTCGGAGACTGCCATACAGGAAAACTGTTACAGAGAGCAGAGGTTGGAGAATGGTTTATAGAAGAACTGTTTCAGATTGCAGATATTGTTGACTGGTGAAGAAGAACTGTTGCTGAGAGCAGAGTTTGGAGACTGGGGTGCAGAAAACTGTCGCAGAGAGCAGACGTTGGAGACTGAGGTGCAGAAAGAATGTTACAGAGAGCAAAGGTTGGAGACTGGGGTGCACAATTACTGATATAGAAAGCAGAGGTTGAGACTGGGGTGCAGAAGAACCGTTACAGAGAGCAGAGGCTGGAGAATGTAGTACAGATGTACTGTTACAGAGAGCAGAGGTTAGAGAATGGGGTGCAGAAGTAAGGTTGCAGAGTTCAGAGTTTGGAGACAAAGGTGCAGAAGGACTGTAACAGAAAGCAGAGGTTGGAATCCGTGGGTCAGAAGGACCTATACCAAAAGCAGAGTTTTGAGACTCGGGTGCAGAAGGACCGTTAGAGAAAGCAGAGGTTGGAGACTACGGTACAGAAGGACTGCTACAGAGAGCAGAGGTTTGATACTGGAAAGTGGAAGGACTGTTGCAGAGAACAGATGTTGTAGACTGGGTTGCAGCAGGACCGTTGAGAAAAGCAGAGGTTGTAGACTGGGTTGGAGAAGAATGTTACAGAGAGCCCAGTTTGGAAACTGGGGTGCAGAAGTACCTTACAGAGAACAGACGTTGGAGACTGGGGTGCAGAAGGAGTGTTCAGGAGAAGAGACGTTGGAGACAGGGGTGCAGAAGGACTGTTGCAGAGAGCAGATGTTGGAGACTGGGGTGTATAAGGATCTTTGCAGAGAAAAGAGGTTAGAGACAGGGGTGCAGAAGGACAAAGCAGAGAGCAGAGGTAGGAGACTGAGGTGCAGAAAAACAGTTACAGAGAGCAGAGATGGTGTCTGGGGTGCAGAAGGATTGTTGAAGAGAGCAGAAGTTGGAGACTGAGTTGCAGAAGAATCGTTGAAGAGAGTAGAGGTGGAGACTGGGCTGCTGAAGAATCGTTACAGAGAGAAGAGGTGGGAAACTGCGGTGCAAAATGACTGTTACAGAGACCACAGGTTGAAGATTGTGGTGCAGAAAGAATGTTGCAGAAAGAAGAGGTTGGAGATTGGGGTGCAGAAGGACTGTTTCAGAGAGCAGAGGTTGGAGACTCAGATTCAGAAGGATTGTTATACACAGCAATTTTTTGAAACTGGGGTGAAGAATTATGATACAGAAAGCAGAGGTGTGAGACTGGGGTGCAGAAGGACCGATACAGAGAGCAGAGGTTGCAGACTGGCGTGTAGAAGGACTGTTTCATAGAGCAGAGTTTGGAGACTAGGGTGCATTAGGCCTGATACAGAGAGCAGAGGTTAGAGACTGGGGTGCAGAAAGACTGTTATAGAAAGCAAAGTTAGGAGACTGGGTGGCAGAAGGACTGTTATAGAGAGCAGAGTTTTGAGGCTGGGTTGAAGAAGGATCTTACAGAGAGCAGTGGTTGGTGACTGTGGTGCAGGACGAATGTTACAGAGACCAGTGATTAGAGACTGGGGTGCAGAAGGATCATGCAGAGAGATGAGGTTTCAGACTGAGGTGCAGAACGACTGTAACAGAGAGAAGAGGATGGAGACTGAGTTGCAGCAGGACTGTTTCAGAGAGCAGAGTTTGGTGACTGAGGTGCAGAAGGAGTGTTACAGAAACAGAGGTTGGAAATTGGGGTACAGAGGGACCGTTACAGAGAGCAGAGGTTGGAGACTGCGGTATAGAAAGACTGTAACAGAGAGCAGAGGTTTCAGAATACGGTGCAGAAGGACTGTTACAGAGAGCCGAGGTTGGAGACTGGGGTGCAGAAGGATTGTTACAGAGAGCAGAGGTTGGAGACTGGGCTGCAGAAGAACTGTTACACAGAGCACAGGTTGAAGACTGGGGTGTATGAGGACTGTTGCAGAGAGCAGAGGCTGGAGACTTGGGTGAAGAAGGACTGTTGCAAAGAGCAAAATTTGGAGACTGGGGTGCAAAGGATCATTGTAGAGAGGAGAGGTTGGAGACTGAGGTGCAAAAAGACTGTTGCAGAGAGGAGAGGTTAGAGACTGGGGTGCAGAAGGCCTGTTACGGAGAGCAGAGTGTGGAGAAGGGCTCCAGAAGGACTGTTATAGATCACAGAGTTTGGAGACTGGGTTGAAAAAAAAATCTAACAGAGAGCAGATTTTGGGGACCCAGGTGCAGAAGGAGTGTTACAAAAAGTAGAGGTTGAAGACTGAGGTGCAAAAAGGATCGTAGCAGAGAACAGCGTTTTAAGACTGAGGTGCAGAAGCACTGTTGCAGAGACCACATGTTTGAGACTGGGGCGCAGAAGGAATGTTGCAGAGAGCAGTGGATGGAGACTGGGGTGCAGAAGTCTTGTTATAGAGAACAGACTTTTGAGACTGAAGTGCAAAAGGCCTGTTACTGACAGGAGAGTTGGGAGAAGGGGTGCAGAAGGACTGTTTGAGAGGGCAGAGTTGGGAGACTGGGTTGAAGAAGGATCTTACAGAAAGAAGATGTTGGAGACTGAGGTGTACAATGATTGTTGCAGAGAGAAGAGTTTGGAGATTCAGGTTCAGAAGGCCTGTTAAATAGAGCAGAGGTTGAAGACTTGGGTGCAGAAGGACTGTTATAGAAAGCAAAGTTAGGAGACTGGGTGGCAGAAGTATCTTACAGAGAGCAGAGTTTGGAGACTGAGGTGCAGGTGGACTGTTACAGAGAGCACTGGTTGGAGTCTGGGGTTCAGATGGATGGTGTAGAGAGAAGAGGTTTCAGACTGAGGTGTAGATCGACTGCTACAGAGAGCAGAGGTTGGAGACTAAGGTGCAGAAAGACTGTTACACAGAGCAGATGTTGAAGTCTCGGGTGAAGAAGGATTGTTGCAGAAACCAAAATTTTCAGACTGAGGTGCAGAAGGACTTTTGCAGAGAGCAGATGTTGGAGACTGGGGTGCACAAGGTTCATTGCAGAGAGCAGAAGTTGGAGACTGCAGTACAGAAGTACTGTTGCAGGGTGCAGAGGTTGGAGACTAGGGTACAAAATAACTTTTTCAGAGAGCAGATGTTGGATACTGTTGTTCAGAAGGACTGTTGCAGAGAGCAGAAGTTGAAGAATGGGTTGCAGAAGGATTTTTGCAGAGAGCAGAGGTTGGAGACTGAGCTTCAGATAGATGGACAAAGAAAGCAGAAGTTGGAGACTGGCGTGCAAAAGGACCTTTATAAAGAGCAGAGTTTGGAGACTGTGGTACAGAAGGACTGTTACAGAGAGCAGAGTTTGAAGACTGGGGAGCATAAAGAGTGTTGCAGAGTACAGAGGTTGGAGACTGGGGTGCAGCAGGACTGTTGCAGAAAGCAGAGGTTGGAGACTGACGTGGAGAAGGAATATTACAGAGAGCAGAGTTTGGAAACTGGGGTCAAAAGGATCTTTCAGAGAGTAGAGGTTGGAGCCTAGGGTGCAGAAGGATCGTTGCAGGGAGAAGAGTTTGGACACTGGAGTTCAGAAAGACTGTTGCAGAGAGCAGATTTTGGAGACTGAAGTGCAGAAGGACTGTTTAGAGAGCAGATGTTGGAGACTGGGGTGCAGAAGGACTCTTGCAGAGAGCAGAGGTTGAAGACTGAGGTGGAGAAGAACTGTTACACAGAACAGAGTTTGGAGACTGGGGTGCAGAAGGACTGTTGCAGAGAGCAGAGTTTTAAGACTGAGGTACAGAAGGATCATTGCAGAGAGCAGAGGTGGAAACTTGGCTGCAGAAGGACTGTTACACACAGCACACGTTGCAGACTGGGATGCAGAAAGAATTTTGCAGACAGCAGAGCTTGGAGACTTGGGCGCATAAGGACTGTTGCAGATAGCAGAGTTCGGATATGAGGTGCAGAAGGACTGTTACAGAGAGCAGAGGTTGTAGACTGGGGTGCAGAAAGACTGATACAGAAAGCAGAGGTTAGAGACTGGGGTGCAGAAGGACCGTTACACAGAGAAGAGTTTGAAGACTGCGGTACAGAAGCACTGTTACAGAGAGTAGAGGGTGGCTACTGGGGTGCAGAATGAGTGTCGCAAAGAATAGAGTTTGGAGACTGAGGTGAAGAAGGACTGATAAAGAGAGCAGAGTTTTTAGACAAGGTTGTAGAAGGATCTTAAAGAGAGCAGAGATTGTAAACAGAGGTGCAGCAGTACTGTTACAGAGAGCAGATGTTGGAGACTGGGGTGCAGAAGGATTGTTATAGCGAACAGACTTTTGAGACTGGGGTGCAGAAGGCCTGTTACGCAGAGGAGTGTTGGGAGAAGGTGTGCAGAAGGACTGTTACAGAGGGCAGAGTTTGGAGTCTGGGTTGAAAAAGGTACTTACAGAGAGCAGTTGTTGGAGAGTGAGGTGCAGAGGGACTGTTACGGAGAGTAGATATTGGAGACTGAGGCACAGAAAAATTGTTACAGAGAGCAGAGTGTGGAGACTGGGGTGCAGAATGTTTGTTTCAGATATCAGAGGTTGGAGACCGGAGTGTAGAAGGACTGTTGCAGAAACCAGAATTTGGAATCTGGGGAGCTAAAGGACTGTTGCAGAGAGCAGATGTAGGAGACTGAGATGCAGAAGGACTGTTACAAAGAGCAGAGGTTTGCGACTGAGGTGCAGAAGGACTGATACAGAGAGCAGAGTTTCGAGACTGGGGTGCAAAACGCCTATTACAGAGAGCAGAGGTTGGAGATTGGGGTGCAGAAGGGCTGTTAGAGAGAGCAGAGTTTGGAGACTGGGTTGCAGAAGCATCTTACATAGAGCAGAGTTTGCAGACTGAGGTGCAGAAGGACTGTTACAGAGAGCAGAGTTTAGAGAATGGGGTGCTGAAAGATCGTTGGAGACAGCAGAGTTTCCGGACTGAGGTGCAGAAGGACTGTTGCAGAGATAAGATGTTGGAGACTTGGGTGCAGAAGGACTGTTGCAGAGAGCAGATGTTAAAGACTGGGATGCAGAAGGATCGTTGCAGAGAGCAGAGGTTGGACACTGGGGTGCAGAGGACTGGTACACAGAGCAGGGGTTGAAAACTGAGGTGAAGAAGGACTGTTTTAGAGAGCAGATATGGGAGTCAGGGGTGCAGAACTAATACAGAGCAGATGTTGGAGATTGAGGTACAGAAGAACTGTTACAGAGAGCAAAGGTTAAAGAATGGTTTATAGAAGAACTGTTTCAGAGTGCGGATGTTGGAGACTGGGATTCACAAGAACTGTATCAGAGAGAAGAGTTTGGAGACTTGGGTGCAGAAAAACTGTCGCAGAGAGCAGAGGTTGGAGAATGAGGTGCAGAAAAAATGTTACAGAGAGCAAAGTTTGGAGACTGGGGTGCAGAATTACTGATACAGAAAGCCTAGGTAGGAGACTGGGTTGCAGCAGGACCGTTCAAGAAAGCAGAGGTTGGAGACTGGGTTGGAGAAGGAATGTTACAGATAGCAGAGTTTGGAAACTGGGTTACAGAAGGACCTTACAGAGAACAAAGGTTGCAGACTGGGGTGCAGAAAGAGTGTTAAGGAGAGGAGACGTTTGAGACTGGGGTGCAGAAGGACTGTTGCAGAGAGCAGCTGTTGGAGACTGGGGTGCATAACGATCGTTGCAGAAAGCAGAGGTTAGAACTGGGGTGCAGAAAGACGGTTCCAGAGTGCAGAGGTTGGAGACTGAGGTACATAAAAACAATTACAGAGAGCAGAGGTTGGAGACTGGGGTGCAGAAAGATCGTTTAAGAGAGCAGAATTTAGAAAATGAGTTGCAGAAGAATCGTTGCAGAGAGCAAATTTGGAGACTGTGGTGCAGAAGGATCGTTACAGAGAGAAGAGGTGGAAGACTGCGGTGCAGAAGGACTGTTACAGAGAGCACAGGTCGGAGACTGTGGTGCAGAAGAAATGTTGCAGAAAGAAGAGGTTGGAGACTGCGGTGCAGGACTGTTGCAGAGAGCAGAGGTTAGAGACGGAGATGCAGAAGGACTGTTACACAGAGCAGACGTTGGAGACTGGGGTGAAGAATTATGATACAGAAAGCAGAGGTGGCAGACTTGGGTGCAGAAAGCCCATTACAGAGAGCAGAGGTTGCAGACTGGCATTAAGAAGGACTGTTTCAGAGAACAGAGGTTTCAGACTGAGGCGCAGATGAACTGTAACAGAGAGCAGTGGTTGGAGACTGAGGTGCAGAAGTTCTGTTACAGAGAGCATAGTTTGGTGACTGAGGTTCAGAAGGACTGTTACTGAAAGCAGGGGTTGGAAATTGGGGTGCAGAAGGACCGTTACAAAGAGCAGAGTTCAAGACTGCAGTATAGAAAGTCTTTAACAGAGAGCAGAGGTTTGAGAATATGGTGCAGAAGGACTGTTACAGAGAGAAGAGTTTGGAGACTGGGTTGCAGAAGGATTGTTACAGAGAGCAGCGGTTGGAAACTGGGGTGCAAAAGGACTGTTACACAGAGCAGAGGTTGAAGACTGCGGTGTATAAGGACTGTTACAGAGAGAAGAGGTTGGAGACTTGGTTGAAGAAGGACTGTTGCAGAGAGGAGAATTTGGAGACTGGGGTGCAGAAGATTCTTACAGAGAGCAGAAGTTAGAGACTGCGGTACAGAAGGAGTGTTACAGAGAGCATAGGTTGGAGACTGGGGTGGAGAAGGACTGTTTCAGAGAGTAGATATTGGAGCCTGGGGTGCAGAAGAACTGTTGCAGAGAGCAGAAGTTGGAGACTGGGGTGCAGAAGGATTGTTGCAGGGAGCAGAATTTGGAGACTCAGGTGCTGCAGTACTCTTGCAGACAACAAAGGTTGGAGAATGGGGTGCAGAAGGACCGTTAGAGAGAGCAGATGTTGGAGACTGAGGTGCAGAAATATTTTTACATAGAGCAGAGGTTGGAGACTTGGGTGAGGAAGGACTGTTACAGAGATCAGAGTTTGGAGAATTGGGTGCAGAAGGATCTTTCAGAGAGCAGAGGTTGGAGACTGAGGTGTAGACGAACTGTTGCACAGACCAGAGGTTGGATACTGGGGTGCAGAAAGACTGTTCCAGAGAGCAGAGTTTGGAGCCTGGGTTGCAGAAGGATCTTCCATAGAGCAGAAATTGGAGACGGAGGGGCAGATGAAATGCCACCCAGAACAGAGTTTGGAGACAGGGGTGCAGAAGGATCGTTGCCGAGAACAGAGGTTTTAGACTGGCGTGCAGAAGGACTGTTGCAGAGAGCAGAGGTTGGAGACTGGGTGGAGATACAATGCTATAGAGAGCAGAGTTTTGAAACTTGGGTGCAGAAGAATCTTACAGAGAGCAGAGTTTAAAGAATGGGATGCAGAATTATTGTTACAGAGAGCAGAGTTTGGAGACTGAGTTGCAAAAAAACTGTTACAGGAAGCAGAGTTTGGAGACTGGTGAACAAGGATCCTTGCAGAGAGCAGAGTTTTCAGTCTGAGATACAGAAGGACTGTTGCAGAGAGCAGATGTTGGAGACTGGGGTAAAAAAGGACTTTTGCAGTGAGCAGAGTTTGGAGACTGTGTTGCAAAAGGATCATTGAAGAGAGCAGAGGTTAGAGACTGGGGTGAAGTAGGACGATTGCAGATGTCAGAGTTTTTGAACAGAGGTGCAGAAGTATTGTTACAGAGAACAGAAGTTGGATCCTGGTGTGCAGAAGGACTGTTACAGAGAACAGAGTTTTGAGACTGCCGTTCAGAAGGCCTGTTACAGAGAGCAGAGTTTGGTGAAGTGATGCAGAACGACTGTTACAGAGGGCAGAGTTTGGAGACTGGGTTGCAGAAGGATCTTACAGAGAGCAGAGTTGGAGACTGAGGTGCAGATGGACGATTACAGAGAGTAGAGGTTGGATACTGAGGTGCAGAAGGACCATTGCAGAGAGCAGAGGTGGAGTCAGAGGTCAGAAGGACTTTTACAGAGAGCAAAAATTGGAGACTGCGGTGAAGAAGGACTGTAGCAGATAGAAGTTTTTGGAGACTGGGGTGAAAAAGGACTGTTGCAGGGAGCAGGTGTTAGAGACTTGGGTGCAGTAGGACTGTTGCAGAGAGCAGAATTTGGAGACTGAGGTGCAGAAGGACTGTTACAGAGAGCAGAGGTTGGAGACTGGGGTGCAGAAGGACTGATACAAAAATTAGATGTTAACGACTGGGGTGCAGAAGGACCGTTACAGAGAGCAGAGTTTAAAGTCTGCAATATAGGAGGACTGTTACAGAGAGCAGAGGTTGCAAAATGGTTTATAAAAGAACTGTTTCAGAGTGCAAATGTTGGAGACTGGGATTCAGAAGAACTGTTGCAGAGAGCAGAGTTTATAACCTGGGGTGCAGAAGAACTGTCGCAGAGAGTGAGTTTGGAGACTGAGGTGCAGAAAGAATGTTACAGAGAGCAACGTTTGGAGACTGGGGTGCAGAATTACTGATACAGAAAGCCGAGGTTGGAAAATGGGGTGCAAAAGGACCATAACAGTGAACAGAGGTTGGAGACTGTTGTTCAGGAGCACTGTTGTAGAGAACAGAGGTTAGAGAATGGTGTGCAGAAGGACTGCTACAGAGAGCAGAGGTTAGAGAATGGGGTGCAAAAGTAGGGTTGCTGAGTTCTGAGGTTGGAGACAGAGGTGCAGAAGGACTGTTACAGAGAGCAGAGGTTGAAAACCGTGGTGCAGAAGGACTGATACAGATATCAAAGGTTTGAGACTGTGGTGCAGAAAAACTGTTACAGAGAGCAGAGGTTGGAGACTGGGGAGTAGAAGGACTGTTGCAGAGTAAAGAGTTTGGAGACTGGGTTGCAGCAGGACAGTTGAAGGAAGAAGAGGTTGGAGACTGGGTTGGAGAAGGAATGTTACAGAGAGCAGAGTTTGGAAACTGAGGTGCAGAAAGACCTTACAGAGAACAGAGGTTAGAGATTGGGGTGCAGAAAGAGTGTTAAAGAGAAGAGACGTAGGAGACTGAGGTGCAGAAGGTCTGTTGCAGAGAGCAGATGTTGGAGACTGGGGTGCAGAAGGATCGTTGCAGAGAGCAGACGTTGTAGACTGAGGTGCAAAAAGACTGTTACAAAGAATAGAGGTTGGAGATTTTGATGCAAAATGCCTGTTACACAGAGCAGAGGTTCTAGACTGGGGTGCAGAAGAACTGTTAGAGAAAGAAGAGTTGTTAGACAAGGTTGCAATAGGATCTTACAGAGAGCAGAGATTGTAGACCGAGGTGCAGCAGGACTGTTACAGAGAGCAGAGGTTGAAGACTGGGTTGCAGAAGGCCTTTTACAAAGACCAGAGTTTGGAGAAGGGCTCCAGAATGACTTTTACATACGGCAGAGTTGGAAACTGGTTTGTAGAACGATCTTACAGAGAGCAGATGTTGGAGACCGAGGTGCAGAAGGACTGTTACAGAGAGTAGAGGTTGGAGATTGAGGTGCAGAAGGACCGTTGCAGAGAACAGAATTTTAAGACTGAGGTGCCGAAGGACTGTTGGAGAGAACACATGTTGGAGACTGGTGTTCAGACGGACTGTTACAGAGAGCTGAGGTTGTAGACTGGGGTGCAGAAGGATTGTTGTAGAGAGCAGAGGTTTGATACTGGGGTGCAGAAGGATTGTTATAGAGAACAGACTTTGAAAAATGGGGTGAAGAAGGGCTGTTTCAGAGAGTAGAGTTTGGAGACTGGGTTGCAGAAGGATCTTACAGAGAGCACATGTTAAAGAGTGACGTGCAGAAGGACTGTTGCAGAGAGCAGAGGTTGGATACTGGGTTGCAGAAAAACTGTTACACAGAGCAGAGGTTGAAGACTGGGTTGTAGAAGGACTGTTGCAGAGAGCAGAGGTTGGAGACTTGGGTACAGAAAGACTGTTGCAGAGAGCAGAATTTGGAGACTGAGGTGCAGAAGGACTGTTACAGAGAGCAGAGTTTGGAGACTGGGGTGCAGAAGGACCGTTACAGAGAGCAGAGTTTGGAAACTAGGGTACAGAAAGACTGTTGCAGAGAGCCGATGTTGTAGACTGTGGTTCAGAAGAACTGTAGAAGAGAGCAGAGGTTAGAGAATGGGGTGCAGAAGTAAGGTTGCAGAGAGCAGAGGTTTGAGAAAGAGGTAGAAAAGGACTATTACAGAGAGCAGAGGTTGGAAAGAGTGGTGCAGAAGGACAGATACAGAAAGCAGAGGTTTGAGATGGTGGTGCAGAAGGACCGTTACAGAGAGCAGAGGTTGAAGACTGCGATACAGAAGGACTGTTACAGAGAGCAGAGGTTGGAGAATGTGGATCAGAAGAACTGTTGCAGAGTTTGGAGACTGGGATGCAGAAGGACCGGTGAAGAATCCAGAGGTTGGAGTCTGTGGTGGAAAAAGAATGTTACACAGAGCAGAGTTTAAAAACTCTGATGCAGAAGAATCTTAGAAAAAGCAGAGATTGTAGATCGAGGTGCAGCAAGATTGTTACAGAGAGCAGACTTTTGGAGACTGGCGTGCAGAAGGATCCTTGCAGACAGCAGAGTTTCCAGACTGAGGTGCAGAAGGACTGTTGCTGAGAGCAGATGTTGGAGACTTGGGTGCAGAAGGACTGTTGCAGAGAGCAGATTCTGGAGACTGGGATGCAGAAGGATCATTGCGGAGAGCAGAGGTTGGACACTGGGGTACAGAAGGACTGTTACACAGAGCAGAGGTTGAAGACTGGGGTGAAGAAGGACTTTTTCAGAGAGCAGATGTTGGGGACTTGGGTGCTGAAGGACTGTTGCAGAGAGCAGATATTGGAGACTGGGATGCAGAAGGATTATTGCAGAGAGCAGAGGTTGGACACTGAGGTGCAGAAGGACTGTTACACAGAGTAGAAGTTGGAGACTGGGGTGAAAAAATACTGTTGCAGGGAGCAGTTGTTGGAGACTTGGGTGCAGAAGGACTGTTGCAGAGAGCATAATTTGGAGATTGAGGTCCAGACGGACTGTTGCAGATAGCTGAGTTTGGAGACTGGGGTGCAGAAGGACTGTTACAGAGAGCAGAGTTTGGAGACTGCAATACAGGAGGACTGTTACAGAGAGAAGTGGTTGGAGATTGGGGTGGAGAAGAAATGTTTCAGAGTGCAGATGTTGGAGACTTGGGAGCAGAAGAACTGTTGCAGAGTGCAGAGGTTTGAGACTGAGGTGCAGAAAGAATGTTACAGAGAGCAAAATTTGGAGACAGGGGTTCAGAATTACTGATACAGAAAGAATAGGTTGGAGACTGGGGTGTAGAAGGACCGTTACAAAGAGCAGAGGTTGGAGACTGAGGTTCAGAAGGACTGTTGCAGAGAGCAGAGATTAGAGAATGGGGTGAAGAAGGACTTTTAAAGAAGGCAGAGTTTTGAGACTAGGGTACAGTAGGACCGGTGCAGAATCCAGAGGTTGGAGACTGTGGTGGAAAAGGAATGTTACAGAGAGCAGAGTTTAAAAACTGGGATGCAGAAGGATCTTACAGAGAGCAGAGTTTGGAGACAGGGGTGCAGAAAAACTGTTGAGGAGAGGAGATGTTGGAGACTGGGGTGCTGAAGGCCTGTTACAGAGAGCAGAGTTTGGAGAGTAAGGTAAAGAAGGCCTGTTAATGACAGCAGAGTTTGAAGACTGGGGTGCAGAAGGATTTTTATAGAGAGCAGAGTTACCATACTGGGTGGCAGAAGGATCTTACAGAGAGCAGAGTTTGGAGACTGAGGTGAAGGAGGACTGTTAAAGAGAGCAGTCGTTGGAGACTG
The DNA here is from genome assembly GCF_052094955.1 of Ictidomys tridecemlineatus. Taxonomy (NCBI): domain Eukaryota; kingdom Metazoa; phylum Chordata; class Mammalia; order Rodentia; family Sciuridae; genus Ictidomys; species Ictidomys tridecemlineatus. Next base: position 27,733 of record NW_027523043.1, on the reverse strand, counting down.
GGGTGCAGAGGGATCGTGCAGAGAGAAAAGGTTTCAGACTGAGGTGTAGAAGGACTTTTACAGAAAGCAGAGTTTGGAGACTGAGGTGCAGAAGGACTGTTGCAGAGAGCAAATTTTGAAGACTGTGTTGCAGAAGGATCTTTCATAGAGGAGAGTTTGGAGACTGAGGTGCAGAAGGACTTTTACAGAGAGCAAAGGTTTGAGTCTGGGGTGCAGAAGGATTGTTGCAGAAAGCAAAATTTTCAGACTGAGGTGAAGAAGGACTGTTGCAGAGAGCAGATTTTGGAGACTGGGGTGCAGAAAAATTTTTACAGACAGCAGAAGTTGGAGACTGGGGTGCAGAACAACTGCTACAGACAGCAGAGTTTGGAGACTGGGGTGCAGAAGGCCTGTTACAGAGAGCAGAGTTCTGAGACTGGGGTGCAGAAAAACTTTTACAGACAGCAGAGTTTTGAGACTGGTTTTAAAAGTATATTACAGAGAGCAGAGGTTTGAGACTGAAGTTCAGAAAGACTGTTGCAGAGAGCAGACGTTGGAGACTGCATTACAGAAGGACTGTTGCAGAGAGGTGAGGTTGGAGACTAGGGTACACAAGGACTTTTTCAGAGAGGAGATATTGGAGATTGTTTTTCAGAAGGAGTGTTGCAGAGAGCAGAAGTTGGAGAATGGTGTACAGAAAGACCTTTACAGAGAGCAGAGTTTGGAGACTGTGGTACAGAAGGACTATTACAGAGAGCAGAGTTTGGAGACTGGGGAGCAGAAGGACTGTTGTGGAGTACAGAGGTTGTAGACTGGGGTGCAGCAGGACCATTGCAGAAAGCAGAGGTTGGAGACTGGCGTGGAGAAGGAATATTACAGAGAGCAGATTTTGGAAACTGGGGTGCAGAAGGATCGTTGCATTCAGCAGAGTTTCCAGACTGAGTTGCAGAAGGACTGTTACACAGAGAAGAGGAAGAATACTGAGGTGAAGAAGAATAGTTACAGAGAGCAGATGTGGGAGATAGGGGTGCAGGACTGATACAGAGCAGAAGTTGGAGACTGAGGTACAGAAGGACTGTTTCAGAGAGCAGAGGTTGGAGACTCGGGTGCAGAAGGATTATTGCAGAGAGCAAGTTTTCAGACTGAGGTACAGAAAAACTGTTGGAGAGAGCAGATGTTGGAGATTGGGGTGCACAAGGGCTGTTGCAGCGAGCAGAGGTTGGAGACTTGGGTGCAGATGGATCGTTGCAGAGAGCAGAGGTTGGAGACTGGGGTGCAGAAGGCCTTTTACAGAGAGCAGAGTTTGGAAACTGAGGTGCATTGGGACTGTTACAGAGAGCAGAGATTGGAGACTGGGGTGCAGAAGGACTGTAGCAGAGCAGATTATGGAGACTAGGGTTTAGAAAGACTATTACAGAGAGCAGAAGTAGTAGACTGGGGTGCAGAATCATCATACAGAGAGCAGAGTTTGGAGACTGAGGTGCAGAAGGACTTTTGCAGAGAGCAGAGATTAGAGACTGGGGTCCAGAAGCATCTTACAGTGAGCGATGTATGGAGACTGAGGTTCAGAAAGAGTGTTCCAGAGAGCAGAGGTTGGAGACTGGGGTGCAGAAGGACTGTTATAAAGAGCAGAGTTTGGAGACTGGGGAGAAGAAAGGCTGTTGCGCAGTAGAGAGTTTTGAGACTGGGGTGCAGCAGGACCGTTTCAGAAAGCAAAGGTTGGAAACTGGCGTGGAGAAGGAATATTACAGAGAGCAGATTTTGGAAACTGGGGTGCAGAAGGCTCTTTCAGAGAGCAGAGGTTAGAGACTGAGGTGCAGAAAGATCATTGCAGAGAGCAGAGTTTGGAAACTGGGGTGCAGAACGACTGTTGCAGAGAGCAGATGTTTGAGACTGGGGTGCAGAAAGATTGTTTAGAGAGCAGATGTTGGAGACTGGGGTGCAGAAGGACTGTTAAAGAGAAAGCGGTTGGAGACTGGTGTACAGAAGGATTTTTGCAGAGAGCAGAGGTTTAAGACTGAGGTACAGAAAGATCGTTGCAGAGAGCAGAGTTGGAGACTTGGCTGAAGAAGGACTGTTCCACAAAGAACACTTCGCAGACTGGGGTGCAGAAGGAATGTTGCAGACAGCAGCGGTTGAAGACTGGGGTGCATAAGGACTGTTGTAGAGAGCAGAGTTGGATATGAGGTGCAGAAGGACTGTTACAGAGAGCAGAGTATGTAGACTTGGGAGCAGAAGGACTGATACAGAAAGCAGAGGTTGGAGACTGGTGTGCAGAAGGAGTGTTGCCAAGAACAGAGGATGGAGACTGAGGTGCAGAAGGACTGTTACAGAGAGCAGAGTTTTTAGACAAGGTTGCAGAAGGATCTTACAGAGAGCAGAATTTGAAGACCGAGTTGCAGCAGGACTGTTGAAGAGAGCAGAGGTTGGAGACTGGGGTTCAGAAAGCCTGTTATAGAGAGCAGAGTTTGGACAAGGGCTCCAGAAGGACTGTTACTGATGGCAGAGTTTTGAGACTGGGGTTCAGAAGGCCTGTTATAGAGAGAAGAGTTTGGAGAAGGGCTCCAGAAGGACTGTTACTGATGGCAGAGTTTGGAGACTTCGTTGCAGAAGGATTTTACAGAGAGCAGATGTTGGAGACTGAGGTGAAGATGGACTGTTACAGAGAGTAGACGTTGGAGACTGAGTTTCAGAAGGATCGTTGCAGAGAACAGAGGTTGGATACTGGGGTACAGAAGGATCATTGCAGTCTGCAGAGTTTCCAGACTGAGATGCAGAACGACTTTTACACAGAGCAGAGGTTGAAGACTGAGTTGAATCAGGACAGTTACAGAAAGCAGATGTGGGAGACAGGGGTGCAGGACTGATACAGAGCAGAATTTGGAGACTGAGGTACTGAAGAAGTGTTACAGAGAGCAGAGGTTGGAGACTCGGGTGCAGAAGGATTATTGCAGAGAGCAGAGTTTTCAGACTGAGGTACAGAAGAACTGTTGCAGAGAGCAGATGTTGGAGATTGGGGTGCACAATGACTGTTGCAGTGAGCAGAGATTGGAGACTGGGGTGCAGAGGGATCGTTGCAGAGAGCAGAGGGTAAAACGTGGGGTGCAGAAAGCCTTTAACAGAGAGCAGAATTTGGAGACTGAGGTGCAGAAGGACTGTTACAGAGAGCAGAGATTGGAGACTGGGGTTCAGACGGACTGTTTCAGAGCAGATTATGGAGACTAGGGTGTAGAAGGACTGTTACAGAGAGCAGAGGTTGGAGACTGGTGTGCAAAAGGACTGTTGCAGAGATCAGAGGATGGAAACTGGATTAGAAAAGGAATGTTGCAGAGAGCAGATGTTGGAGACTGGTGTGCAGAAGGAATGTTACAGAGAGCAGTAATTGGAGACTGGGTGCATATGGACTATTGCAGACAGCAGAGGTTGCGGACTGAAGTGCAGAAGGAATGATACAGACAGCAGAGTTTTGAGAATGTGGTGCAGAAGTACTGATACAGAAAGCAGAGGTTGAACAATGTGGTGCAGAAGAACCCTTACAGAGAACAGAGGTTGGAGACTGTGGTACAGAATGACTGTTACAGAGAGCAGAGGTTTTGACTGGGGTGCAGAATAACTGTTGTAGAGATCAGAGTTTGGAGACTTCGGTGCAGAAGGACAATTGCAGAAAGCAGTGGTTGAAGACTGGGTTTCAGAAAAATTTTACAGAGAGCAGAGTTTGCACACTGAGGTGCAGAACGACTGTTGCAGAGAGTTGAGGTTGGAGATTGGGGCGCAAAAAAACTTATGCAGAGAACAGAGGTTGGAGTTTGAGGTGCAGAAGGACTGTTACATAGAGCAGAGATTGGAGACTGGGGTGCAGAATGACTGATACATAACACAGAGTTTGGAGACTCGGGTGCGTAAGGACCGTTAGAGAGAGCAGAGGTTGCAGACTGCAGTACACAAGGACTGTTACAGAGAGCAGAGGTTGGATACAGGTGTGCAAAATTATCTTACAAAGAGCATAGGTTGGAGACTGGGGTGCAGAAGGACTGTTGCAGAGCAGATTATGGAGACAAGGGTGTAGAAGGACTGTTACAGAGAGCAGAGGTTGTAGACTGGGCTGCAGAAGCATCATACAGAAAGCAGATTTTGGAGATTTAGGTGGAGAAGGACTGTTGCAGAGAGTAGATATTGGAGACTGGGGTTCAGAAGGACTGATACAGAGGGAAGAGTTGAAATACTGGTGTGCAGAAGCATCTTACAGCGAGTGAAGTATGGAGACTGAGGTGCAGAAAGACTGTTGCAGAGAGCAAAGTTTGGAGACTGGGGTGCAGAAGGACTGTTAAAAAGAGCAGAGTTTGGAGACTTGGGTGCAGAAGGCCTGTAACAGAGAGAAGAGGTTGGAGACTGGAGTGCAGAAGGCCTCTGACAGAGAGCAGAGATTGGAGACTGAGGTGCAGAAGGACTTTTACAGAGAGCACAGGTAGGAGACTGGGGTTCAAAATGAATGTTGCAGAGAGCAGAAGTTGGAGACTGGGGTACAGGAGGTCTGTTATAAAAAGCAGAGGTTAGAGACTGAGGTGCAGAAAGACTGTTAAAGAGAGCAGAGGTTGGAGAGTGGGTTCAATAAGACTTATAGAGAAAGCAGATATCGGAGACTTGGGTGCAGAAGGAACGATAAAGAGAGCAGAGGTTGGAGACTCCGGTACACAAGGACTGCTACAGAGTGCAGAGGTTGGAGACTGGGGTGCAGAAGGACTGTTGAAGAGAACAGAGGTTGGAGACTGGGGTGCAGAAGCACCTTTGCAGAGAGCAGAGGTTGGAGACTTAGGTGCAGAATTATTGTTACACAGAGCAGAGTTTTGAGACTGGGGTGCAGAAAGACTGTTTCAGTGAGCAGAGTTTGCCAGACTCGGTTTCAGAAGGGTCTTACAGAAAGAAGAGGTTGGAGACTGATGTACAGAAGGACTGTTACAGCGAGCAGAGTATTGAGACTGGGGTGCAGAAGGATTGATGCAGAGAACAGAGTTTTCAGATTGAGGTACAGAAGAACCGTTGCAGAGAGCAGATATTGGAGACTGGGTGAACAAGGACTGTTGCAGTGAGCACAGGTTGAAGACAGGGTGCAGAAGGATCATTGCAGAGAGCAGAGGTTGGAGACTGGGGTGCAGTAGGACTGATAAAGAGAGCAGAGGTTGGAGACTGGGGTGAAGAAGGCCTGTTACAAAGAGCAGTGTTTGGAGACTGGGGTGAAGAATCACTGTTACATAGAGCAGAGTTTGGAGACTGCGTTGCATAAGGATCTAACAGAGATCAGATGTTGGAGACAGAGGTGCAGAGGCACTGTTGCAGAGAGTAGAGGTTGGAGACTGAGGTGCCGAAGGACCGTTGCAGAGAGCAAAGCTTGGAGACTGAGGTGCAGAATGATTGATACAGAGAGCAGATGTTGGAGACTGGGTTGAAGAAGGACTGTTGCAGAGAGCAGAAGTTTTAGACTGGGGTGTAGAAGGACTGTTGCAGAGAGTAGAGTTTGGAGACTAAGGTGCAGAAGGAGAGTTACACAGAACAAAGGTTGGAGCCTCGGGTGCAGAAGGACTAATACAGAAAGCAGAGCTTGGAGATTCGTGTGCAGAAGGACCCTTACAGAGAGTAGTGGTTGGAGACTGCAGTACAGAACGACTGTTAAAAAGAGCAGAGGTTGGACACTGGGGTGCAAAAGGACTGTTGAAGAGAGCAGAGGATGGAGACTGGGGTGCAAGAGGACTGTTTCAGAAAGCAGAGGTTGCAGACTGAGTTGCAGAGGGACTGATAAAGAGGGCATAGTTTGGAGACTGTGGTTCAAAACGACTGATAAAGAAAGCAGAGGTTGGATACTGGAGTATATAAGGACACTTACAGAAAAAGAGTTTGGGAGACTGCGGTACAGAAGGACTGTTACAGAGAGCATGGGTTCGAGACTGGGGTGAAGAAGGATCATTGGGAATAGTAGAGTATGGAGACTGGGGTGTAGAAGAACTGTTGCAGAGAGCAGAGGTTTGAGACTGGGGTGTAGAAGGACTGTTGCAGTGAGCAGACGTTGGAGACTGGGGTGCAGAAGGACTGTTGCAGAGAACAGAACTTAAAGACTGGGGTGCATGAGGACCGTTGCTGAGAGAAATGGTTGGAGACTGAGGTGCAGAAGTAGTGTTACAGAGAGAAGAGTTTGGAGACTTGGGTGCAGAAGGACTGATACAGAGAGCAGAGGTTGGAGACGGGGTGCAGAAGGGACTTCTGCAATGGTGCATAAGGACCATTGCAGAGGGCAGACATTGGAGACTGTGCTACAGGAGGTTCATTACAGAGAGCAGAGGTTGAAGCCTGTGGTGCAGAAGGACTGATACAGAAAGCAGAGTTTTGAGACGGGGTTGAAGAAGGACCAATTACAGAGATCAGAGTTTTGATACAGGTGTGCAGAAGGATCTTACAGGGAGCAGAGTTTTGAGACTGGGGTGTAGAAGGAGTGTTGCAGAGAGCAGAGGTTGAAGACTGGGGTGCAGAATGACTGTTGCACAGAGCAGAGATTAAAGACTGTGGTGCAGAAGGACTGTTAAAGAGAGCATACTTTGGACACTGGGGTGAAGAAGGATCATTGAAGAGAGCAGAGATTAGAGACTCGCGTGCAGAAGGACTGTTACAGAGAGCAGAGGTTAGAGACTGGGGTGCAGAAGCACTGTTACAGAGAGCAGAGGATAGAGACTGAGTTGGAGAAGGACTGTTACAAAGAGCAGAGGTTGGAGACTGGGGTGCAGAAGGACTGTTACAGAGACCAGAGTTTTGAGACTGGGGTGCAGAAGGACTGTTACAGAGACCTGAGTTTGGAGACTGGGTTGAGGAAGGATCTTACAGAGATCAGAGGTTGGATACTCAGGTGCAGAAGCACTGTTGCAGAGAGTAGAGTTTGGAGACTGAGGTGGAGAAGGACGGATCTAGAGAGCAGATATTGGAGACTGGGGTGCAGAATTATTGTTGCAGAGAGAAGAGTTTGGAGACTGGGTTACAGAAGAACTGTTGCAGAGAGCAGAATTTGGAGACTTAGGTGCAGAAAAACTTTTACAGAGAGCAGAGGTTGGAGACTGGGATGCCGAAGGACTGTTGCAGAGAACAGAGGTTGAAGACTGGGGTGCAGAAGTATCGTGGAAGAGAGCAGAATTTTCAGTTGAGGTGAAGAAGGACTAATGCAGAGAGCAGATGATGGAGACTGGGTTTCAGAAAGCCTGTTACAGAGAGCAGAGTTTGGAGAAGGGGTGCAGAAGGACTGTTACAGAGAGCAGATTTTGGAGATTGGTTTGCAAAAGTATCTTCCAGAGTGTAGAGGTTGGAGACTGAGATGCATAAGGACTGTTACAGAGAGTAGAGGTTGGATACTGAGGTGGAGAAGGTCAATTGCAGAGAGCAGAGGTTGAAGACTGAGGTGCAGAAAGACTGTAACAGAGAGGAGAGGTTGGATACTGAGGTGCAGAAGGACTGATACAGAAAGCAGTGTTTAAAGACTGGGGTCCAGAAGGACCACTACAGAAAGCAGAGGTTCGGGACTGCGGTGGAGAAGAACTGTTACAGAGAGCAGAGGTTGAAGACTGGGGTGCAGAAAGACTGTTGTAGAGACCAGACGTAGAAGACTGGGGTGCAGATGGATTGTTGCAGAGAGCAGAGGTTGGAGACTGAGGTGCAGAAGGACTGTTACAGAGAGCAGAGTTTGGAGACTGGGGAGCAGGAGGACTGTTGCAGAGAACAGAGGTTGGCGACTGAGGTGCAGAAGGACCGTTTAAGATAGCATAGATTGGAGACTGGGGTGCAGAAGGACTGTTGTAGAGAGAAGACGTAAGAGACTGGGGTGCAGAAAAATTGTTGCAGAGAGTAGAGGTTAAATACTGGGGTGCACGACTTGTAAGAAATCAGAGGATGGAGACTGGAGTTCTGAAGGACCGTTACAGAGAGCAGAGATTGGAGACTGGTGTGCAAAAAGACTTTCACAATGAGCAGAGATTGGATACTGGGGAGCGGAAGGACTGTTGCAAAAACAGAGGTTTAAGACAAGGTTGCAGAAGGACCTTTGCAGAGAGCAGAGTTTTGAGACTGAGGTGCAGAAGGATTGTTACAGAGAGCAGAGTTTGGAGACTGCAGTGCAGAAGAACTGTTACTGAGAGTAGAGTTTGTACACTGAGGTAAAGAAGCACATTACAGTGAGCAGAGGTTGGAGACTAGGGTGAAGAAGGACTGTTGCAGAGAGCAGAAGTTGGAGATTTGGGTGAAGAAAGACTATTGCAGAGAGCAGAGGTTGGAGAAAGGAGTGCAGAAGGAATGATACAGAAAGCAGATTTTGGAGACTGTGGTATATGAGGTTCTTTTCAGAGAGCAGAGGTTGGAGTCTGCAGTACAGAAGGACTGTTACAGAGAGCAGAGGTTGGAGACTGTGGTTCAGAAGGACTGTTGCAGAGATTAGATGATGAAGACTGGGGTTCAGTAGGACTGTAGCAGAGAGCAGATGTTGGAGACTGTGGTGCAGAAGAACTGATAAAGAAAACAGTGTTTGGAGACTTGGGTGCAGAAGGACGGTTACAGGGAGCAGACTTTGGAGACTGCGGTACAGAAGGACTGTTACAGAGAGCAGAGTTCGGAGACAGGGTTGCAGAAGGATCTTACAGAGAGCAGAGTTTGGAGACTGGGGTGCAGAAGGACTGTTGCAGAAAGCAGACGTTGAAAACTGGGGTGCAGAAGGAACCTTCCAAAGAGCAGAGGTTGGCAACTGGGGTGCAAAGGACTGTAGCAGAGAGCAGAGGTTGGAGACTGAGGTGCAGAAGGTCTGCTACAGGGAGCAGAGTTTGGAGACTGGGATGCAGAAAGACTGTTGTAGTAAGCAGAGATTGGAGACTAGGTTGGAGAAGGAATGTTACAGAGAGCAGAGTTTGTAAACTGGGGTGCGGCAAGACCGTTACATAGAGCAGAGTTTGGAGAGTGCAGTACAGAAGGACTGTTACACAGACCAGACGTTGGAGATTGTGGTGCAGAAGGACTTTTGAAGAGAGCAGAGGTTGGAGACTGTGGTGTAGAAGGACTGATACAGAAAGCAGAGTTTGGAGTCTGGGATGCAGAAGGACCATTACAGAGAGCAGAGGTTAGAGACTACGGTACAGAAGAACTGTTGTAGAGAACAAGATTGGAGACTGGGGTGCATAGGGACCATTGCAGAGAGCAGACGTTGGAGACTGCAGTGCAGAATGAATGTTACAGAGAGCAGAGTGTGAAAACTGAGGTGCAGAAGAATCTTAAAGAGAAAAACGTTTGGAGACTGGGGTGCAGAACGATTGTTGCAGAGAGCAGACGTTGGAGACTGGGGTGCAGAAGGACTAATACTGAGAGCAGAGTTTGGTGACTTGAGACCAGAATGATCTTACAGAGAAGAAATATTTGAGACTGGGGTGCAGAAAGATTGTTTCAGAGAGAAGACTTTGGAGACTGGTGTGCAGAAGGATCGTTGCAGAGAGTAGATTATGGAGACTGGTGTATAGAAGGACTGTTCTAGAGAGCACAGTTTGGAGACTGGGGTGAAGAAGGACTGTTGCAGAGAGCAGTTGTTGAAGACTGAGGTGTAGAAAAACTGTTACAAATAGCTTTGTTTAGAGACTAATGTTCAGAAGGACTGTCTCAGAGAGGAGAGGTTGGAGACTGGGTGCAGAAGGACTGTGCAGACTGCAGTGTTTAGAGACTGGGGTGCAGAAAGACTTTTACAGAGAATAGAGGTTAGAGACTACTGTACAGAAGGACTGTTAAAGAGAGCAGAGGTTTGAGACAGGTGTGCAGAAGGATCTTACAGAGAGCAGAGTTTGGAGATTGGGGTGCAATAGGACTGATTCAGAGAGCAGAGGTTGGAGAATGTGGTGCAGAAGGATTTTTGCAGAGAGAAGATGTTGGATACTGAGGTTCAGAAGGCCTGTTACACAGAGCAGAGCTTGGAGACTAGGGAGCAGATGACCTGTAACATACAGCAGAATTTGGAGAATGAGTGGCATAAGGATCTTAAAGAGAGCAGAGGTTGGTGACTGAGGTGCCGAAGGACTGTCAGAGAGAGCAGAGGTTGAAGACTGGGGTTAAGAAGGATCCTTTCAGAGAGCAGAGTTTTCAGAATGAGGTTTAGAAAAACTGTTGCAGAGAGCAAATGAAGGAGACTGGGGTGCAGAAGAACTGTTGCAGAGTGCAGAGGTTGGAGACTTGGGTGTAGAATAATCATTGCAGAGAACATAGGGTGCAGACTGGGGTGCTGAAAGAGTGTTACAGACAGCAGAATTTTGAGACTGGGGTGAAGAAGGAGTGTTATAGAAAGCAGAGTTTGGAGACTGGTTTTTAGAAGGATCTTACAGAGAGCCTAGGTTGGCGACTGAGGTGCAGAAGGACTGTTACAGAGAGTAGATGTTGAAGACTGACGTGCAGAAAGACCTTTGCAAAGAGAAGAGGTTGAAGACTGAGGTGCAGAAGGACTGTTGCAGAGTGCAGAGGTTGGAGACCTGGGTGTAGGACTGTTGCAGAGAGCAGAGATTTGAGTTTGGGGTTCCAAAAACTGTTTCAGAGAGCAGACGTTAGAGACTGAGGTGCAGAAGGACTGTTACAGAGCACAGGTTGGAGACTGAGTCCAGAAGGACTGATAGAGAAAGCAGAGGTTTGAGAGTGGGGTGCAGAAGGACCGTTACAGAGAGAAGAGTTTGGAAACTGCAGTACAAAATACTGTTAAAGAGAGCATAAGTTGGAGACTGGAGTGTAGAAGGACTGTTGCAGAGAGCAGAGGTTGGAGACTGGGGTGCAGTAGGACAATTTCAGAGTGCAGAGGATGCAGACTGTGGTGGAGAAAGACTGTTACAGAGCAGAGTTTGGAGACTGTGGTGCAGAAGGACTGATACAAAAAGCAGAGGTTGTAAACTAGGGTGCAGAAGGACGCTTAAAGAAGACAAAGGTTGGATACTCTGGAACAGAGAGTCTGTTACAGAGAGCAGTGTTTGGAGACTGGGGTAAAGAAGAAGTGTTGTAGAGAAAAGAGGTACAAGACTGGAATGCAGAAGGATCGTTGCAGAGACCAGAGGTTGGAGACTGGGGTGCAGAAGGACTGATACAGACAGCAGAGTTTGGAGACTGGGGTTCATAAGTATTGGTACAGAGAGCAGAGTTTGAATACTGGGTTGCAGAAAGATATTAAGGAGAGCAAAAGTTGGAGACTGAGGTGCAGAAGCACTTTTACAGAGAGAAGAGGTTGGAGACTGAGGTGCAGAAGGACAGTTATAGAGAGCAGACATTTGAGACTGAAGTGCAGGAGGATTGTTACAGAGAGCAGAGTTTGGAGACTGGGGTGCAGAAGGACTGATACAGAAAGCAGAGGTTGGAGACTCGGGTGGCGAAGGACCCTTACAAAGAGCAGAGGTTGGAGACTGAGGTGCAGAAGGACTGTTGCAGAGAAGAGAGTTTGGAGACTGAGTTGCAGAAGGACTGTTACAGCAGGCAGATTTTTGAGACTGTGGTGGAAAACGACTGATACAGAAAGCAGAGTTTGGTTACTGGGGTGCATAAGGACCCTTACAGAGAACAGAGGTTGGAGATTGTGGTACAGAAGGACTTTTAAAGAGATCAGAGGTTGGAGACTGGGTTGCGTAAAAACTGTTAAAGAGAACAGATGTTCGAGACTGTGGTGCAGAATGATCATTGGGGCGAGCAGAGTATCGAAACTGGGGAGTAGAAGGACTGTTGCAGAGAGCAGAAGTTGTAGACTGGGGTGTAGAAGGACTGTTGCAGAGAGCAGATGTTGGAGACTTGGATGCAGAAGGACTGTTGCAGAGACCAGAGGTTGGAGACTGGGGTGTAGAAGGACTATTACAGAGAGCAGACTTTGGAGACTGGAGTGCAGAAGGATCGTTGCAGAGAGCAGATTTTGGAGACTGTGGAGCAGAAGGATCGTTATAGAGAGCAGAGATTGGAGACTGTGGTGCAGAAGGACTTTTACAAAAAGCAAAGTGTGAAGACTGGGGTGCAGTAGGACTCTTACAGAGAGCACAGGTTGGAGACTCATGTGCAGAAAATCTATTGCAGAGAGCAAAGTTTGGAGACTCAGTTGCAGAAGTAGTGTTGCAGAGAGCACAGATTGGAGACTTTGGTGCAGAAGGACCCTTACAGATAGCAGAGTTTGGAGACTGCTTTACAGAAGTACTTTTACAGAGAGCAGAGGTTGAAGACAGATGTGCAGAAGGATCTTACAGACAGCATAGGTTTGAGACTGGGGTGCAGGAGGACTGGTGCAGAGAGCAGAGGTTGGAGACTGGGGTGCAAAGGATAGTTGAACAGAGAAGCGTTTGGAGACTGGGGTCAAAAGGCCTATTATAGACAGCATAGGTTGGAGATTGGGGTGCAGAAGGCCTGTTACAGAGAGCAGTGATTGGAGACTGGGGTGCAGAAGGATAGTTACAGAGAGCAGAGTTTAAAGAGTGGGTTGCAAAAGTATCTTACAGAGACAAAAGTTTGGAGACTGAGGTACATAAGGACTCTTACAGAGAGGAGAGGTTCAAGACTGAGATGCAGATGGATCGTTCTAGAGAGAAGAGTTTTCAGAAAGAGGTGCAGAAGGACTGTTACTGAGAGCAGAGGTAGGAGACTGGGGTGCAGAAGGACTGATACAGAGAGCAGAGGCTGGAGACTGGGGTGCAGAAGGACTGTTGCAGAGAGCAGAGGTTAGAGACTAGGGTGCAGAAGGACTGTTTCAGAGAGCAGATGTTGGAGACTGGGGTGCAGAAGGACTGTTGCAGAGAGCAGAGAATAGAGACTGGGGTGTAGAAGGACTATTGCAGAAAGCAGAGGTTGCAGACTGAGGTGCAGAAGGACTGTTACAGAGAGCATAGTTTGGAGAATGTAATGCAAAAGGACTGATACAGAAAGCATTGTTTGGAGACCGGGGTGCAGAAGGACCCTTAGAGAGAACAGAGGTTGGAGACTGCAGTACAGAAGAAATGTTACAGAGCACAGAGTTTGGAGACTGGGGTGCAGAGTAACTGTTGTAGAGAACAGAGGTTAGAGGCTGGGGTGCAGAAGGACCATTGCAGAAAGCAGAGGTTGTGGACTGGGTTTCAGAAGGATATTACAGAGAGCAGAGTTTGGACACTTAGGTGCAGAAGGACTTTGGAAGAGAGCAGAGTTTGGAGATTAGGGCGCAGAAGGACTGTTGCAGAGAGCAGAAATTGTAGTCTGAGTTGAAGAAGGACTGTTAAAGAAAGCAGAGTTTAGAGACCAGGGTGCAGAAGGAATGATACAGAAAGCAGAGTTTGGAGACTGGGGTCCAGAAGGACCATTTCAGATAGCAGAGTTTGGAGACTGCAATACAGAGGGACTGTAACAGAGAGCAGAGGTTGGAGACTGGGATTCCGAAGGAGTGTTGCAGAGAGAAGACGTTGGAGACTGAGGTGAAGAAGGACTGCTACAGAGAGCAGAGGTTGAAGACTTGAGTGCAGAAGAACTGATAGTGAAAGCAGAGGTTGAAGAGTGGGGTGCAGAAGGACCGTTATAGAGAGAAGAGTTTGGAAACTTCAGTACAGAAGGACTGTTACAGAGAGAAGAGGATGGAGACTGGGGTTCAGAAGGACTGTTGCAGAGAGCAGAGGTTTAAGACTGGTGTGCAAAAGGACTGTTGCAGAGAGCAGAGGTTGAAGAGTGAGGTGAAGAAGGACTTTTTCAGAAGCAGAGTTTGGAGACTGTGGTGCAGAAGGACTGATACAGAAAGCAGAGGTTGGAGACTAGGGTGCAGAAGGAACCTTACAGGGAACAGAGGTTAAAGACTGCAGTACAGAAGAACTGTTGTAGAGAACAAGGTTGGTGAGTGGGGTGCAGAGGGACCATTGCAGAGGGCAGACGTTGGAGACTGGGGTACAGAAGGAATGTTACAGAGAGCAGAGTTTGGAAACTGGTGTGTAGAAAAATATTACAGAGAGGAAAGTTTGGAGACTGGGGTGCAGAAGGATTGTTGCAGAGAGCAGTCGATGGAGACTGGGGTGCAGAAAAATCGTTGCAGAGGGTAGATTATGGAGGCTTGGGTATAGAAGGACTGTTCTAGAGAGCACAGGTTGGAGACTGGGGTGCAGAAAGACTGTTGCAGAGAGCAGTTGTTTAAGACTGAGGTGCAGAAAAACTGTTACAGGGAGCAGTGTTTCGAGACTGGGGTGCAAAAGGACTGATACTGAGTGTAGAGTTTGGAGACTAGGGAGCAGAAGTATCTTACAGAGAGGAAAGTTTGGAGACTGTGGTGCAGAAGGATTGTTGCAGAGAGCAGACCTTGGAGACTGGGGTGCAGAAGGATCGTTGTATAGAGTACATTATGTAGTCTGGTGTATAGAAGGACTGTTCTAGAGAGCAGATTTTAGAGACTGGGGTGCAGAAGGCCTGTTGCAGAGAGCAGTTGTTGAAGACTGAGGTGCAGAAATACTGTTACAGAGAGCAGTGTTTGGAGAATGAGGTGCAGAAGGACTCTTGAAGAGAGCAGAGGTTGAAGACTGGGTGCAGAAGGAGTGTGCAGAGTGCAGTGTTTTTAGACTGGGGTGCAGAGGAACTGTTGCAGATACCAGAGGTTGGAGACTGCGGGGAAGGACTGTTACAGAGAGCAGAGGTTGAAGCCTGGGGTTCAGAATGACGGATACAGAAAGCAGAGTTTTGAGACTGGGGTGCAGAAGGACCATTACAGAGAATAGATGTTGGAGACTGTGGTACAGAAGTACTGTTAAAGAGAGCAGAGGTTGGAGACAGGTGTGCAGAATTATCTTACAGAGAGCAGAGGTTGGAGACTGGGGTGCAATAGGACTGTTGCAGAGAGCAGAGGTTGGAGAATGGGGTGCAGAAAGATTGTTGCAGAGAGAAGAGTTTGGAGACTGAAGTGCAAAAGACCTGTTACGCAGAGCAGAGCTTGGAGACTGGGGAGCAGAAGGCCTGTAACATAAAGCAGCATTTGGAGACTGGGTGGCATAAGAATCTTACAGAGAGCAGAGGTTGGTGACTGAGGTGCTGAAGGACTGTCAGAGAGAGCAGAGGTTTTAGACTTTGTTCCACAAAGATCGTTGCAGAGAGCTAAATTTTCAGAATGAGGTTTAGAAAAACTGTTGGAGAGAGCAGATGTTGGAGACTGGGGTGCAGAAGAACTTTTGCAGAGAGCAGAGTTTGGAGACTTTGGTGTAACAGAATCGTTGCAGAGAGAAGAGTGTGGAGACTGGGGTGCCGAAGGACTGTTGCAGAGAGCAGATTTTGGAGACTGGGTTGCAGAAGGACTGTTACAGAGAGTAGATGTTGAAGACTGAGGTGCAGAAAGACCTTTTCAAAAAGAAGAGGTTGGAGACTGTGGTGCAGAAAGACTGTTTCCGAGTGTAGAAGTTGGAGACTTGGGCATAGAAGGACTGTTGCAGAGAGCAGAGGTTGGAGATTGGGGTGCCGAAGGACTGTTGCAGTGAGCAGACGTTGGAGACTGAGGTGCAGAAGGACTGTTACAGACAGCAGAGGTTGGAGACTTGAGTGAAGAAGGACTGATAGATAAAGCAGAGGTTGGAGATTGGGGTGCAGAAGAACCTTTATAGAGAGAATAGTTTGCAATCTGCAGTACAGAAGGACTGTTACAGAGAGCAGAGGTTGGAGACTGGGTTGCAGAAGTCCTGTTACAGAGAGAAGAGTTTGGAGTCTGTTGTGCAGAAGGACTGTTAAAGAGTGCAGAGTTTAAAGACTGGGTTGTAGAAGGATATTACAGAGATCAGAGTTGGGAGAATGAGGTGCAGAAGGACTGTTACAGAGAGCAGAATTAGGAGACTGGCGTGCAGAAGGGTGGTTTCAGGGAGCAGAGTTTTCAGACTGAGGTTCAGAAAAACTGTTGCAGAGAGCAGATGTTCGAGACTGGGGTGCAGAAGGACTGTTGCAGAGAGGAGAGTTTGGAGACTGGGGTCCAGAAGTACTGTTATAGAGAGCAGAGTATGGAGACTGGGTTGCTGAAGGATCTTACAGAAAGCAGAGGTTGGAGAATGGGGTGTAGGTGGACTGTTACAGAGAGCACTGGTTTGAGACTGGGGTGCAGAAGAATCGTGGAAAGAGCAGAGGTTTCAGATTGAGTCCAGAAGGACGGTTACAAAGAGCAGACATTGGAGACTGAGGTGTAGAAGGACTGTTACACAGAGAAGAGTTTGGAGACTCAGGTGCAGAAGGACTGTTACAGAAAGCAGAGTTTGGAAATTGGGATGCAATAGGACTTTTACTGAGAGCAGAGGTTGGAGACTGGGGTGCAGAAGGATTCTTACATAGATCACAGGTTGGAGACTGAGGTGCACACAGATAGATACAGAGAACAGAGGTTAGAGACTTGGGTTCAGAAAGACTGATACAGAGAGCAGAGGTTGGAGACTGGGGTGTGGAAGAACCCTTACAAAGAGCACAGGTTGGAGACTGCAGTACAGAAGGACTGTTTCAGAGAGCAGATCTTGGAGTCTGGGGAGAAGAAGTACTGTTTCAGAGGACATAGTTTGGAGACTAGGGTGGAGAAATAATGTTACAAAGAGCAGAGTCTGGAAACTGGAGTGCAGAAGGATATTACAGAGAGCAGAGTTTGGAGACTGGGGTCCAGAAGGATCGTTGCAGAGAGCAGAGTTTGGAGACTGGGGTGCAGAAGTACTCTTGTAGAGAGCAGATGTTGGAGACTGGGGTGCAGAAGGACTGTTACATAGAGCAGAGGTTGGAGACTGAGGTGCAGAAGGACTGTTACAGAGAGCAGAGTTTGATGACTGGGGTGAAGAATTACAGTTACAGAGAGCAGAGGTTGAAGACTGTGGTTAAGATGGATATTATAGAGAGCAGAGTTTGTAGACTGGGGTGCAAAGGACTGTTGCAGAGAGTAGATGTTGGAGACTGGGGTTGAGAAGAATTGTTGCAGAGAGAAGAGGTTGGAGACTGGGGTGCAGAAGTCTTGTTACAGAGAGCAGAGTTTAAAGACTGTTGTTCAGAACGACTGTTACAGAGTGCATAGTTTCAAGACTGGGCTGCAGAAGGGTCTTACAGAGAGCAGAATTTCGAGACTGAGGTGTAGAACGACTGTTACAGAGAGAAAAGGTAGGGTACTGGGGTGCAGAAGGGTAGTTGCAGAGCGCAGAGTTTTCAGACTGAGGTGCAGAACTGTTGCAGAGAGCAGATGTTGGAGACTGGGCTGCAGAAGTACTGTTGTAGAGAGCAGAGGTTGGAGACTGGGGTGCAGAGGACTGTTGCAGAGAGCAGAGGTTGGAGACTGAGGTGTGGAAGTCCTGTAACAGAGAGCAGAGTTTTGAGACTAAGATGCAGAAGGACTGTTACAGAGAGCAGAGGTTGGATACAGGGGTCCAGAAGTATCTTACAGAGAGCAGAATTCGGAGACTGAGGTGCAGAAGCACTGTTGCAGAGATCAGAGTTTGGAGACTGGGGTGCACTACGATCGTTGCTAAAAGGAAGGTTGGAGACTGGGGTGCAGAAGGATCGTTGCAGAGAGAAAATTTTGGTAACTGTGGTGCCGAGGCCTGCTACAGAGTGTAGAGTTTGGAGACTGGCCTGCAGAAGGCCTGTTACAGAGAGGAGAGGTTTGAGACTGAGGTGCAGAAGTCCTGTTACATAGAGTAGATGTTGGAGACTGGGGTGCAGAAGGATCATTCAGAGAGCAGAGGTTTTAGACTGAGGTGCAGAAGGACGGTTGTAGAGATCAGAGGTTGGAGACTGCGGTGCAGTAGGATCATTACAGAGAGAAGATGTTGAAGACTGGGGTTCAGAAGGATCGTTGGAGAGAGCAGAGTTTGGAGACTAGAGTGCAGAAGGCCTGTTACAGAGAGGAGAGTTTGGAGACTGGGGTGCAGAAGGATTGTTATAGAGAGCAGTCTTTGGAGACTGGTTTTCTGAAGGATGTTACAGAGAGCAGAGGTTGGAGACTGAGGTGCAGGTGGACTGTTACAGAGAGCAGTGGTTTGAGACTGGGGTGCAGAAGGATCGTGCAGAGAGCAGAGATTTCAGACTGAGGTGCAGAAGGACTGTTACAGAGAGAAGAGGTTGGAGACTGAGGTGTAGAAGGACTGTTACAGAGAGGAGAGTTTGGAGACTCAGGTGCAGAAGGACTGTTACTGGAAGCAGAGTTTGGAAATTTGGGTGCAGAAGGACCGTTACAGAGAGCCGCGTTTGGAGACTGCGATATAGGATTGATACCGAGAGCAGAGGTTGAAGACTGGGGTGCAGAAGGACTCTTACATAGAACAGAGGTTGGAGACTAAGGTGTAGAAAGATAGATACAGAGAACAGAGATTTGAGACTGGGGTTCAGCCAGACTGTTACAGAAAGTAGAGGTTGGAGACTGGGATTTAGAAGGACCGTTACAATGAGCTGAAGTTGGAGACTGTGGTACAGAAGGAATGTTACAGAGAGCAGATTTCGGAGTCTTGAGAGCAGAGGACTGTTACTGAGGATAGAGGTTGTAGACTGTGGTGGAGAAGGAATGTTACAGAGAGCAGAGTTTTGAAACTGAAGTGCAGAAGGATCTTACAGAGAGCAGAGTTTGGAAACTGTGGTGCAGAAGGACTATTGCAGAGTGCCGACGTTGGAGACTGGGCTTCAGATGGATCGTTGAAGAGAGCAGAGTTTGGAGACTGAGGTTCAGAAGGACTGTTGCAGAGAGCAGGTGTTGGAGAGGGGGTGCAGAAGGACTGTTTCCGAGAGCAGATTTTAGAAACTGGGGTGCAGAAGGACTGTTACACAGAGCAGAACTTGGATAGTGAGGTGCAGAAGAACTGTTACAGAGAGCAGAAGTTGGATACGCGGGGCAGAAGTACACTTACAGAGAGCAGAGGGTGGAGACTGGGGTTTAGATAAATCGAACAGAGAGCAGAGTTTTGAGACTGGGGTCCTAAAGGACTGTTACAGAGTGCAGAGTTTAAAAACTGGGTTGCAGAAGTATCTTACAGAGAGCAGAGTTGGGAGACTGAGGTGCAGAAGGACTGTTACATTGAGCAGATCTCTGAGTCTGGGGAGCAGAAAACTGTTGCAGAGTAGAGAGGTTGGAGACTGGGGTGAAGAAGGAATGTTACAGAGAGCAGAGTTTGGAAACTGGAGTGCAGAAGGATCTTAAAGAGAGAAGAGTTTGGAGACTGTGGTGAAGAAAGACTGTTGCAGAGAGAAGACGTTGGAGACAGGGGTCCAGAAGAATCGTTGCAAATAGCAGAGTTTGCAGACTGGGGTTCAGAAGGACTGCTGCAGAGAACAGATGTTGGAGACTGGGGTTCAGAAAAACTGTTGCAGAGAGCAGATTTTAGAGGCTGGGGTGCAGAAGGACTATTAAATAGAGCAGAGGTTGGAGAATGAGGTGCAGAAGGACTGTTACAGAGATCGGAGATGGAGACTGAGGTGCAGAAGGACTGTTACAGAGAGCAGAGGTTGAAGACTGGGGTTCAGATGGATCTTACAGAGAGCAGAGTTTGGAGACTGGGGTGCAAAAGAACTGTTGCAGAGAGCAGATGTTGGAGACTGGGGTGGAGAAGAATTGATGCAGAGAGAAGAGGTTGAAGACTGGGGTGCAGAAGGCCTTTTAAAGAGAGCAGATGTTGTAGACTGTTGTGCGGAAAGACTGTTACAGAGTTCAGAGTTTAAAGACTGGGTTGCAGGAGGATCTTACAGAGAGCAGAGTTGGGAGACTGAGGAGCAGAAGGACTGTTACAGAGAGTAGAGGTAGGTGACTGGGGTGCAGAAGGGTCGTTGCAGAGAGAAGATATTGGTAACTAGGGTGCAGAAGGACTGTTGTAGAGAGCTTAGGTTGAAAAATATGCTGCAGAAGGACTGTTGCAGAGAGCAGAGTTTAGAGACTGAGGTTTGGAAGTCCTGCTACAGAGAGCAGAGGTTGGAGACTTGGATGCAGAAGGACTGTTACAGAGAGCAGAGGTTGGATACAGGGGTACAGAAGAATCTTACAGAGAGCAGAATTTGGAGACTGTGGTGCAGAAGGACTGTTGCAGAGATCAGAGGTTGGAAACTGGGGTGCAGATAAATCGTTGGAGAGAGCAGATTTTTAAGACTGGGGTGCCGAAGGCCTTCTACAGAGAGCAGAGTTTTGGGATTGAGGTGCAGAAAGACTGTTACAGAAAGCAGAGGTTGGAAATTGGGGTGCAGAATGACCGTTACAGAGACCAGAGTTTGGAGACTGCTGTATAGAAAAACTGTTACAGAGAGCAGAGGTTTGAGCATGGGGTTCAGAAGGACTGTTACAGAGAGCAGAGGTTGGATACTGGGGTGCTTAAGGATCTTCCAGAGAGCAGTTGTTGGAGACTTGGGTGCAGAAGGACTGTTGCAGAGAGCAGACGTTGAAGACTGGGGTTAAGAAGGATCATTGTAGAGAGCAGAGGTTAGAGACTGGGGTGCAGAAAGACTGTTACTGAGAACAGAGTTTGGAGACTGGGGTGCAGAATGCCTGTTACAGAGAGAAAGATTTAGAGAAAGGGTGCAAAAGGACTGTTACAGAGGGAAGAATTTGCAGACTGGGTTGCAGAAAGATCTTACACAGAGCAGAGGTTAGAGACTGAGGTGCAGAAAAATTCTTACAGAGAGCAGATATTGGAGACTGGGGTGAAGAAGGACTGTTGCAGAAAGTAGAGTTTGGAGACTGTGGTGTAGAAGGACTGTTGGAGGGAGCAGAGTTTGGAGACTTGGGTGCAGAAGAAATGTTGCAGAGAGCAGAGTTTGGAGACTGAGATGCAGAAGGACTGTTACAGAGATCACTGGTTGGAGACTGGGTTGCAGAAGAACTGATAGAGAAAGAAGAGGTTGGAGACTGTGGTGAAGAAGGAAAATTACAGAGAGAAGACTTTAAAGACCGCAGTACAGGAGGCCTGTTACAGAGAGCAGAGGTTGGAGACTGGGGTTGAGAAGGACTATTTCAGAGTGCAGAGTTTAAAGACTGAGGTGCAGAGGGAATGCTACAGAGATCAGAGGTTGGAGACTGGGGTGCAGAAGTACTGATACAGAGAGCAATGGTTGGAGACTGTGGTGCAGAAGGACCTCTAGAGAGAGCAGAGTTTGAAGACTGCAGTACAGAAAGACTTTTACAGTGAGCATACGTTGAAGACTAGGGTACAGAAGGACTGTTCCAGAGAGCAGATGTTGGAAACTGTGGTTCAGAAAGACTGTTGCAGGGAACAGAGTTTAGAGAATCGGGTGTAGATTGACTGTTGCAGAGAGCAGAGGTTGGAGACTGAGGTGCAGAAGGACTGTTACAGAGAGCAGTGTTTGGAGACTAGGGTGCAGAAGGATCTTACAGAGAGCAGAGGTTGGAGACAGGGGTGCAGAAGTACTGTTGCAGAGAGCAGAGGTTGGAGACTGAGGTTCAGAAGGACTGTTATAGAGAAGAGTTTGGAGATGGGGAGAAAAAGGACTGTTACTGAGAAAACAGGTTGGAGACTCAGGTGCAGCAGTACCGCTGCACAAAGAAGAGGTTGGAGACAGGGGTAGAGAAGGAATGTTACTGGGAGCAGAGTTTTGAAACTATGGTGCAGAAGAATATTACACAGAGCAGAGGTTGGAGACAGGAGTGCAGAAGGACTGTTGCATAGAGAAGATGTTGGAGACTGGGGTGCAGAAGGATCGTTGCAGAGAGCAGAGGTTGGAGACTGGGGTTCAGAAGGTCTGTTGCAGACTGAAGTGAAGAAGGATCTTTTCAGACAGCAGAGGTTAGAGACTGGGGAGCAAAGGACTGTTACAGAGAGTAGAGTGCAAAAGGACTGTTTAAGAGAGCTGAGGTTGTAGACCGATGTGCAGCAGGACTGTTACAGAGAGCAGAGGTTGGAGACTGGGGTGCAGAAGGATCGTTGTAGAGAACCGAGTTTTCAGACTGAGGTGCAGAAAAACTTTTGAAGAGAGCACATGTTGGAGACTGGGGTGCAGAAGGACTGTTGCAAAGAGCAGAGTTTGGGGACTGTGGTGCAGAAGTATCGTTGTAGAGAGCAATATTTTGAGACTGGAGTGAAGAAGGATTGTTATAGAGAACAGAGGTTGGAGACTGGGGTTCAGAAGGCCTATTACAGAGAGCAGAGTTTGGAGAAGGGGTTCAGAAGTACATTTACAGAGAGTAGTTTTTAAAGACTGTGGTGCAGAAGAACCATTGCAGAGAGCAGAGGTTGAAGACTGAGGTGCAGAAGGATTGTTACAGAAAGCAGAGGTTGGAGACTGGGTTGCAGTCGGACTGTTGCAGAGAGCAGAGGCTGGACACTGGGGTGTAGAAGGACTGTTGCGGAGAGCCAGGTTAGAGATTGGGGTGCAGAAGGACTGTTGCAGAAAGCAGAGTTTGGAGACTGGGTTACAGTAGGAATGTTACAGAGGCAGAGGTTGGAGATTTGGTGCAGAAGGACTGTTGCAAAGAGCAGATGTTGGAGACTGGGTTGCAGAAGGACTGTTGCAGACAGCAGAGGTTTGAGACTTGGGTGCAGAAAGACTGTTACAGAGAGTAGAGTTTCGAGACTGAGGTGCAGAAGGATCGTAGCAGAGAGCAGAGTTTGTAGACTGAGATGCAGAAAGACTATTACAGAGAGCAGAGGTTGGAAATTGTGATGCAGTTGGACTAATACAGTAAGCAGTGTTTGGAGACTGGGGTGCAGAAGGACTGTTGCAGAGAGCAGAGATTGTAGACTGAGGTGCAGAAGAACTGTTACAGAGAGCAGAGGTTGGAGAATGGGGTGCAAAAGGCCTGTTACTGAGAGCAGAGGTGGGAGACATGGGTGCAGAAAAATTGTTAAAGAAAGCAGGGTTTGGAGACAGGGTTGCAGTAGGATCGTTGCAGAGAACATAGTTTTCAGACTGAGGTGCAGAAGGACTGTTTGTAGAGAGTAGAGTTTGGAGACTGAGTTGCAGAAGTACTGTTACAGAAAGCAGAGGTTGGAGACTGGGGTGCACAAGGACCGTTACAGAGAGCAGATATTGGAGACTGCTATACAGGAGGACTGTTACAAAGAGCAGAGTTTGGAGACTGGAGTGGAGAAGGACTTTTGTAGAGAGCAGAGGATAGAGTCTGGGGTGCAGAATGATCGTTGCAGAGAGCAGAGTATTGAGACTGGTGTGCAAAAGGACTGTTACACCGAACAGAGTTTGGAGAAGCGGTGCAGAAGGACTGTTACAGAGGGCAGAGTTTGGAGACTGGGTTCAGAAGAATCTTATAAATGGCAAATGTTGGAGACCGAGGTGCAGAAGGACTTTTACACAGAGTAGAGGTTGGAGACTTAAGAGCAGAAGGACTGTTGTAGAGAGCAGAGGGTGGAGACTGAGGTCCAGAAGGATTGTAATGTAGATCAGTGGGTGGAGACTGGGGTGCAGAAGGACAGTTACAGAGAGCACAGATGGAGACTGAGGTGCACAAGAAATGTTGCAGAGAGCAGAAGTTGGAGACTGGGGTGCAGAAGGACTGTTACTGAGAGCACAGATGGAGACTGAGGTGCACAAGAAATGTTGCAGAGAGCAGAAGTTGAAGACTGGGGTACAGAGGAACTGATAGGGAAAGCTTACATTGGAGTCTGGGCTTCAGAAGGACTATTACAGAGAGCAGTTTTGATTCTGATGTAAAGAAGGACTGTTACAGAGAGCAGAGTTTAGAGACTGAGGTGCAGAAGGAGTGTTGCAGGGAGTAGAGGTTTGAGACATTGGTGCAGGAGGACTGTGGCAGAGAGCAGAGTTTGGAGACTGAGGTGAAAAAGGACTGTTACCGAGAGCAGAGGTTGGAGACTGGGGTGCAGAAGTAATGATGCAGAAAGCAGAGGTTGGAGACTAGGGTGCAGAAGTAATGATACAGAAAGCAGAGGTTGGAGACTGGGGTGCAGAAGGACCGTTACACAGAGCAGTTTTTGGAGACTGCACTACACAAGGACTGTTACAGAGAACAGAGGTTGGAGAAGGGGTGCAGAAGGTCTGTTACAAAAGGAAGAGTTTACCAACTGGGTTGCAGAAGGATCTTACAGAGAGCAGATTTTGGAGACTGCAGTACAGAAGGACTTTTACAGAGAGCAGAGGTTTGAGACTGGGGTGGAGAAGAGCTGTTTTAGAGAGAAGATGTTGGTGTCTGTGCTTCAAAAGGACTGTTGGAGAGAGCAGAGGATAAAGACTGGAGTTTAGAAGTACTGTTGCAGAGAGCAGAGTTTGCAGACTGAGTTTCGGAAGGACTGTTACAGTGGGCAGAGTTTGGAGACTGTGGTGAAAAACGACAGATACAGAAAGCAGAGTTTGGATACTGGGGTGCATAAGTACCCTTACAAAGAACAAAGATTGAAGACTGAAGTACAGAAAGACTGTTACAGAGATTAGAAGTTGAATACTGGGGTACAGAATAACTGTTTTTGAGAACAGAGGTTGGAAACTGGGGTGCAATGGGATCGTTGCAGAGATCAGAATTGTAAGACTGAGGTGAAGAAAGACTGTTGCAGGGAGCAGATTTTGGAGATTGGGGTGCAGAAGGACTTTTGCAGAGAGCAGAGGTTGGAAACTGGGGTGCAAAAGAATTCTTGTAGAGAGCAGAGTTTTTAGACTGGGGTGCAGATAGATCGTTGCAGAGAGAAGAGGTTGGAGACTGGGGTGCAGAAGGACTGTTGCAGAGAGCAGATGTTGGAAACTGGTGTACAGAAAGATCATTGCAGACAGCAGAGGTTTGAGACTGGGGTGCAGAAAACTGTTACAGAGAGTAGAGTTTCGAGACTGAGGTGCAGAAGGATCATTGCAGAGAGCAGAGGTTGGAGACTGGGTTGCAGAAGGATTGTTACAGAGAGCAGAGGTTGGAGACTGGATTGCAGAGGGACTGTTGCAGAGAGCAGAGGCTGGACACTGGGGTGTAGAAGGACTGTTGCGGAGAGCACAGGTTTGAGATTGGGGTGCAGAAGAACTGATACAGAAAGCTGACGTTGGAGACTGGGGTGCAGAGAGACCGTTACAGAGAGCAGAGTTTTGAGACTGCGTTACAGAAGGACTGTTAGAGATAGCAGAGGTTGGATACTGGGGTACAGAAGGACTGATGCAGAGAACAGAGTTTGGATACTGGGGTGCAGACGAACCTTTTCAGAATGCAGAGGTTGGAGACTCAATTGCAGTAGGATTGTTATAGAGATCAGAGGTAGGATAGTGGTGTGCAAAAGGACTGATCCAGAGAGCATATGTTAGAGAATGGGGTTCAGAAGGCCTGTTACAGAGAGCAGCGGTTGGAGACTGGGGTGCTGAAGGATCATTTCAGAGAGCAGATATTAAAGACTGAGGTGCAGAAGGACTGTTATAGAGAGGAGCGGTTGGAGACTGGGGTGTAGAAGGATTCTTACAAAGAGCAGAGTATGGAGACTGGTATACAGAAGGAGTGTTACAGAGAGCAGAATTTGTAGATTGGTGTCCAGAAGAACTGTTAAAGAAAGCATAGGTTGGAGACTGGGGTGCAGAAGGTCTGTTACAGAGAGCAGAGTTGGGAGACTGTGGTGTAGAAAGATCGTTACAGAGAGCAGAGGTTGGAGACTGAGGTGCAGAAGGACTATTAGAGAGAGCAGAGGTTGGAGACTGAGATACAGAAGGATTGATACAGAGAGCAGAGTTTTGACACTGATGTTCAGAAGGACTGTTACAAAGAGCAGAGCTTGGAGACTGGTGTGTAGAAGGATCATTGCAGAGAACAGAGGTTTGAGACTGAGGTGAAGAAGAATCCTTGAAGAGAGCCGAGGTCGGAGACTGAGGTGTAGAAGGATCGCTACAGAGAGTAGAGGTTGAAGACTGGGGTGCAGAAGGACAGTTACAGAGAGCACAGGTTGGAGACTGGGGTGCAGAAGAACTGATACAGAAAGCAGACATTGGAGACTGGGGTGCAAAAGGACCGTTACAGAGAGCAGAGGTTGGAGACTGCAGTACAGAAAGACTGTTACAGAGAGCAGAGGTTGGAGACTTGGGTGCAGAAGGACTGATGCCGAGAATAGAGGTTGGAGACTGGGGTGCAGAAGAAACTTTGAAGAGAGCAGAGGTTGGAGACTGAGATGAAGAAGGATTGTTGCAGAGAGAAGAGGTTAAAGACTGGGTTGTAGAAAGCCTTTTATAGAGTGCAGAGTTTGGAGAGTGGGGTGCAGAAGGCCTGTTACAGAGAGCAGAGTTTGTGGACTGGGGTGCAGAAGCACTGTTACAGATAGCACAGTTTCGAGACAGGGTTTCAGAAACATCTTACAGAGAGCATTTTAGAGACTGAGTTTCAGAAGGACTGTTTCATTGAGCAAAGGTTGGAAACTCGGGTCCAGAAGGATTGTTACAGAGATCAGAGTGTGGAGACTGGGGAGAAGAAGGAGTGTTACAGAGAGCAGAGTTTGAAAATTGGGGTGCAGTAGAACTATTACCTGGAGCAGAGGTTGGATACTGGGGTGCAGAAGGACTGTTGCAGAGAGCAGAGTTTGGAGACTGAGGTGCAGAAGGACTTTCACAAAAAGCAGAGGTTGGAAACTGTGGTGCAGAAACCATTGCAGAGAGCAAAGGTTGGTACCTGGGGAGAAGAACGATCGTTGCAGAGAACAGATGTTGGACACTGGGGTGCAGAAGTACTGTTAGAGAGAGCAGAGGTTGGAGACTGAGGTGCAGAAGGACCGTTACAGATTGCAGAACATCGAGACTGAGTTGGAGAAGGACTTTTACAGAGAGGAGAGGTTGGAAACTGGGGTGCAAAAGGATATTTACAGAAAGCAGAGTATGGAGACTGGGGTGCAGAAGGAGTTTCACAGAGTGCAGAGTTTGGAGATTGGGGTTCAGAAGAACTGTTACAGAGAGCAGAGCTTGGAGACTGGGGTGCAGAAGGAGTGTTGCAGAGACCAGAGTTTGAAGACTGAGGTGCAAAAGAACTTTTGCAGAGATCACATGTTGGAAACTGGGGTGCAGCAGGACAGTTGCAGAGAGCACTGTTTTGAGACTGGGGTGAAGAAGGACTGTAGCAGAGAGCAGAGGTTGGAGACTGGGGTGCAGAAGGATCGTTGCAGAGAGCAGAGTTTGGAGACTGGGTTGTAGAAGGACTGTTGCAGAGAGAAGAGGTTGGAGACTGGGGTGCAGAAGGACTGTTGCAGAGAGAAGAGGTTGGAGACTGAGGTGAAGAAGGAATGTTACAGAGAGAAGAGGCTGGAGACTTGGGTGTAGAGTAAATGATATGGAAAGTGGAGTTTGGAGTCTCAGGTGCAGAAAGACCATTAGAGACAGCAGAGGTTGGAGACTGCAGTACAGAAGGACTGTTACAGAGAGCAGAGTTTGGAGCCTGGGGTGTACAAAGCCTTTTGCTTAGAACAGAGGTTGAAGACTGGGATGCAGAAGGACTGTTGCAGAGAGCAGAAGTTGGAGACTCAGGTGCAGAAAGATCGTTGCAGGGAGCAGAGTTTTCAGACTGAGGTGCAGAAAAACTGTTACAGAGAGCAGATGTGAAAGACTGGGGTGTACAAGGACAGTTCCTAAGAGTAGAAGTTTGAGAATGGCGTCCAGAAGGACTGTTTGCCGAGAGCAGAGGTTGGAAACTGGGTTGGAGAAGAACTGCTGCAGAGAGTAGAGGTTAGTGACTGAGGTGCAGAAGGACTGTTACCGAGAGCAGATGTTAGAGACTGGGGTGCAGAAGGACTGATACAGAAAGAAGACGTTGGTGACCTGGGTGCAGAATGACTGTTGCAGAGAGCAGAGGTTGGAGACAGGTGGAGAAGGACTGTTGCAGAGAGCAGATGTTGGAGACTGGGGT